>NC_079901.1:13078010-13378010 GCF_024868665.1 Triplophysa rosa | reverse complement strand
AAGCTTTATTTTGCACAACAAGTAATGTGATGAGGCTACAGTTAATGCAATCCATTACATAAAGATCTCAGGACATTCTAGATTCATGCTGGGTTAACATGGATTATCTGGTTTTGCAAAATGTGTTTATGCCAACTCATCATGCCAAGTTCATGCCAACAACTGCGAAATTAGAAGCATTGACTACACATCTTTCATGGTTAACATAGCTCAAATTCCATCCCTGATTGAAATCAGTTTAACCTAAACGCATTAGAAAACAAATGATGATTTTTTTTGTGAGGAAAATTTATGTTTTGTACTTTTGTCTGTAATGTAATTGTGTATTCAAGTTTAAAATACAATATACAATACAATATACTTTATTGTCCCCTTGGGGAAATTTGTCTTGGGTTTAGTGAATGCTGCACTTCCAAATCACACAATGACACAATATGTAAGTAAATAAATACACAGTAGGTAAATAAGTCAATAAATTAAGCAGTCACATAAACTCAGTTTAACAATCCAGACATTACAGGACATTTGGACAGACATTATTGCACAGCTCAACTGGCCAGTACTGTTGCATATATAACTGCTGCGTATATCATAAAACTAGCAATAAATCACAATGACCAACAATAGAATAAATAGTAAAAACAATAATACTCTAGGGAAATCAGTGCTAACAACGACAGTCATTGGCCTTTATCCTTACCATTCAATATTCTAATAGTGACAGGCACAAAGGATGTTTTAAATTGGTTAAGGCGACATTTGGGCACTCTATACCTTCTTCCTGAAGGCAGAAGCCGCATACTCAGGATGTAGGACGTGAGAAGGATCAGCCAGTATCCGGTGTGCCCCTCTGTGCACGGACTGCTCATATAGTGATTGGAGTGATGGATAGTCTTTCCTCCCCACAATTTTCATAGCAGTCTGGACGATACTAACAAGTCTCTTTTTTAATTGTACAGAGAGGTTACCATACCAAGCTTGGATCTCATACCTGATTAGGCTCTCCAGGACAGCCTGATAGAACACAGTCGTGATTTTTTGACTGACACCATACAATGTTAATCTCCTCAGAAAGTACAATCTCTGTTGGAGTTTAGTACATAAGTTGTCAACATGAACCTCCCATGTAAGCATGTTATCAATATAAATGCCGATATACTTATAAGAATCCACCTGTTTAATTTGAGTGTCATGAATAACAACAGGACTGTGGGTACCGATCTGGGGTCAAAAACTATCTCTTCCATATTCCTTACATTTAGAATCAATTTATTGTCATCACACCACTGAACAAAGTCATTATCTCAGAATGACAGCAAGATGGGTCACTGTCTTTATACAATAAACTCAAAATTGCTGTGTCATCTGAAAATGTAAAGATGAAATTTCCTACATGTGAACTTTAGTCATTAGTGTAGAGTGTAAAGAGCACAGGCGAGTTTACACAACCCTGAGGAGCACCTATGTCTGTTATTTTTGTATCTGAGAGGGTGTTTATTGATCTTCACAACCTGAGTATGGCTAGTTAGAAAAGAATAGCACCATTTAATCAGGAAAGGGTTAACATTCAACTGGCTCATTTTCTGGATCAAAAGAAGGGGGTGAACCGTATTAAAAGCAGAACTAAAATCTACGAAAAGCAGACGTGCATAAGCTTTGCTATCCTCTAGGTGTTTTAAAATCAGATGCGTAATGCTATTAACAGCATCATCAGTACCTTTCCTGTGCCTGTACACAAACTGTAAGGGATCCTGTAGTCGATCAATGTCAGCTCTGAGCATAGAAACCAGAATTTTTCACGACATTTCATTACAATAGATGTTAATGCTATTGGTCTGAAATCATTATTATCTGTTGAGCATGGCTTCTTTGGGACAGGTGTGATAACAGATTTTTTCCACAGACTGGGGACAGTATGAGTGCCTATAGATTGTTGGAAGACAGGCCACCAAGCTGGGGTCAGTTCATTACTTCATTACAGTTCATAAAAATCTTAACTTAATAGGGATTGTAGCTGAAATTGCTGCTACAGGCTACTGAGCAGTCTGTAGCATACTCGCCTTATTGATTTCACAATTTTTTTAATTGGATAGGATGCCTGCCGTACTTTTAATTTATCCACCAACTATTATTTTAGTTGGCAAAAGTTCTGTGCGTAATGAAGGTGCACCAGGCAGTGCAGTGAAAAACGTATAGCTTTAGTTTGTGGTACCAAAGTCTGCCACTCGGCGGACATCTTTGCAACACTCCTCTGGGCAGTTACATAATTCAAATAAGATGTGAATGGGGAATACTGATATTTCTACAATCGCCAGCAAAAATCCCAATTAAACGACATATTTAAAAACAACATTTAAAAATGATGTAACGCTTGTTTCCTATGATCAAGTTGTTGCTTCAGATACCACGCATGCGCAAAGCTTTGCTAATGGGCGAATTACATTTCACGTCTAAAACTGCGTGGAAAACGCCTGCCGCTTGTCTTCATTTAAAATAACGAACTTGCGCAAAAGACGCTAAATGTGAATCGCTCCTAAGGCGGCCATATTGAGCGTTAAGTTCCTCACCATTCATTTTAATGCCAGTTGTTAATATTAATATCTTTGGTGGTAATCAACGAAGGTCAAAACAAATGAGAGATGATGAAAAAAATGAAATTCCTTACAATTACAGAAATTAGCCAAGTTGGCTGAAAAGCAGTTTGTCTTCTGGTTAAGAATTTCTACCAAGGTTGAGAAAACAGATGCTTGTTTCATATGGGATAAAAATCAGAAAGTATGTCTGTGAAGTACAGTACAAACTAACTAACTAACCGCATGCATGTTTTCTCGAAACATAAATCAATCAATTAATGCGTAAGTGGATATCAGGACTGCACCTTCTGTTTATCTGCATGGCAACATTTGGATTTAGATCGATTTGTACTTGTAAACAACCAAAATACTTGTATAAATTCATCATAATAATAAGGCCCAGGAGTTTTGCAGTAGAGCTGAAGTAACATGCATTTCTACAGAGGACTATAGGTTGAATACTTCAGAAATAAAATGCTAACATCAGTTGTTCTGTTGAGAGTTTGTTTTTGTTCAATATATTGATTGGTCAGAAACAATCTTACAAATAGGATGTTTCTATAGACTTTTCTGAGAGAAGAAATGAATAACCTTAGAATTGCCGAAACCATAATATTGCAAAGTACCTGACAAGCTTTTTATATGACTTTGAAAACTGCATTAAAGGGATAGTTCACCCAAAAATGAAATTTCTTTCATGAATTACTCTCCTTCTAGTTTTCCCAAACCTGTATAAATTTTGTTGTTTGGTTAAACATAAAGAAATATATTTGGAAGAATGGTAGCAACTGACAGTTCTGAGGCACCATTGAGTTCCATAGTAAGAAAAATTACAATACATTCCTCTAAATATCTTCTTTTGTGTTCACAAATTACACAATCATTTTTCCTACTATGGTAGTCAATGGTGCCTCAGAAATGTCTGTTGCTAACATTCTTCCAAATATCTTTCTTTGTGTTTATCCAAATAACGAAATTTATAAAACTAGAAGGTGAGTAATTCATGAAAGAAATTTCATTTTTGGGTGAACTATCCCTTTAATGCAGTTTTCAAAGTCATACAAAAAGCTTTCAATAAAAATGAAATTGCTATTCCTTTAAAGTCTAGAATGTTTTGAGAATTAAAAACCAAGACAACAATTTGAGATATAAAATAATCACGTTGCAGCAGTATTACTTTACAGTAGGATGTTGTGGGTTTGCTGGAAGGTTTGTAATTATGTAATTACTTAAAAGCTAATGAATTCTGGATTTTTCTGTACATGATACAAGATAAATACAGAAGGGTGTTAATTTGTGAGCTGAAATTAAATACGATATATTATTTAATGAACGTAATAAATATAAATGAATGTTCGGTTAAAATTCTACTCTAGGTGTCCGATACATTGTATATACACCTGTAGTTTTTGTACACGAGTATGAAATACCATACATCACTCATCTAAGTAATCAGATGGTGGGCTCACACTTAAGCAGGGCTACAGATCATTCAGGGTTCATTCAGGACTTCTCATCATTGGATTTTATGAACCGAGTATAAAATCCCAATGGCTGACCTGAATTATTAATGTTTCCCTTTGGATTAAGCTGTTATTATTGTTCATTCCTCTAATGATTGTCCTTGCAATTCCATTTCATACTTCTGAAGCACGATTAGAGAAGCTCATCATTTAGTGCTTCCGTTCTGAAAACTTCATCATAATCAGCAGTTCAGACTGTCAAGGGTGATCATCATTACTCTAATTGGCCATTCAAATGATTTTTTGGTAGATTTCATCTCTCTATCTTTCTCGCTCTCTCTCTCTCACAACTTTTTTCTTTTTTCTTAAACAAGCAAGAAAACACATTATTTGATAAACCCTATAGGACACAACGCAAAATGCAGTTAGCTGACAGGAGCTGCCATGTGCCTCCTTTTTATTCAATTTTAAATGTCATCTACACACAAGGTATGGCTGATCAGAATGTATCTCTAACCGTCCTAAAAATCCTAAAATGTAAATTCAAAGTGGTTCTTACAGTAGCCTATTTATTCAAGCATTTGGTGTACTATATGAGTACCCACAGTACATGTCATTTGTGAAGTACTGTACACGATAACCTCAGAATTTGCTCCTTCACACAAGGCAATTGAATTTGATATAATAGTGTAACTGCTTTACTGACATTATGCTTCTGACTTAAATTGTTGTTATTTCACAGCCCAAATAAGCAGTTTGTGTGAATTTTATATTTACAGTTGGGCTGAGTGTTTGTCTTGCTACAGTTGTTTCTATAGTAACATATCTGATGTACATAGAGGGAGGGGAGTAGAATGAAACTGGAGATTTTGACAATTCTGAATCACACACTGTTTTCTTGAGTCTGAATGTCAAGTTCAATGTCTGACAAATATAAAATGCAACTCACAAACATGTCTCTGCTGAAAGTCCTGTTCTAGGGCTTTTGTTTTGATTAAAAGATATCCAAGAACAGCTTAAAGCAGCGATGGCTGTCAATAATGACACTGTGTGTGTCTTCTCTATGATTACAATGACAGGTTTGCTGCCATTTTTTTAGCCTGCCTGTCTAGATCTCACCGGGTCTCACAGTTTTGTACTATATGCAGTACATATATTTTTAGTTTCCATTGCTTAGGCTGTATGTCATGGTTATTCTTCAATGTTATTTTCCTTTATCTTTGGTCTTTTTGCATCTCAGCAAGCTTGCCTTGTGCCATAGGCTGCAGGACTCTGATGATCTGAAGCAAATCTAAAGCAGAGGATGCAATTTGTCTTATGGCGATTTATTTAGGGTTATTAATATGGATGGAAAGTGAAAGGAATTTTTTTTTTAATTCCGGGTCCTATTCTGATTCCACTTCATGAATCTAATAATCGTGATGACGAATAAATGTAATGTTTGGAAGAAAATTCTATTCAGTACCCTTAGAATACTGTTTATAGCAAAACAGAAATATATGTACAACAGAAATATATGTACAAGTGCTAAGCAGCGACAGAAATTTCACACCTTTTGTTCTTCCACAAGATATTTCGCATATTGGCTGTCACTCATCTCCTTTAGCTGTGATAGGCAGTGAAGGTCTATTGGAAAGACATTGCCTAGAAGAGTCCATAATCTCAAGGCAAAAGACATAGACAGACCATCACACTGGCTATTACCGGCTCTCCTACCTGACCATGCATCATCACAACACCTCATAATCATCACAGAGTGACTCATTCATTTCTCACTTTTGACATAGGAGCTGTTTGATAGGCCCCTAATCCTGTCTATCAGTTCTCCCGTATGTGTGTTTATGCTTTCCCTTTTCACTTCACGCATGCTGTCAGCTGCTGTATATCATGTTTGGATTACTGCAGCAAAGTAATAATGGTGTGAATCATATCATTGCTCACATGCACATGCATCATTTTGAGCTCTGCTGGGTTTAGCGCTGTAGTGAATTGGGAAGCAGGAATGCCATAATGGCAATTTTATTGGTAGGGAAATATTATTTATGTGTGCTCATTGTGATCAAGCATAGCCCTGTCTTTCATCAGGCAAAACTTTTATAAAATAGTTTGTGAATTGACATGTTATGGATGTACCTCAGTTTCCAGCTTCTGGTCAACGGGCGGCGTTTATACTACTGCGTTTTCATTTAAAAACGCATTCCTTTTGCTATGGTTTGTTTACACTGATCCGGCGTTTTCGACCCCCTAAAACGGAGTTTTGGAAACGCTGCAGACGCCCCATTTTAGTTTGAACTCCTGGGTCGCGTGTAAACGGACGAAACTGGAGACTTTAGAATATGCAGGCGTGGTTGCCCACAGTCGCTTACTGATTGGGTCATCAGTACCATTGCGTTTGCGTCCCTGATTCGTTAAGCCTCTGTCATCTGAGCCATTACGCATCCTGAAGGCTACAATGACCAGCCTCGCAAGGACCGTGTAAACAACAGGCATGTTTAACTTCAAGTTGTGCTGCATACACGGATCGACACGGTGACATTACAGCAACGCGAGAGAGAATCGAGAGCCATATGCTTTTAAATAGCTCACTCAGTACTGCGATGTCATCCGTCGATCGGTCTGTGTGGCGCCGAATGAAATCAAACAAGCTTAATAACATGGATTACCTCATCTAACGTTACCCACGCGGAAGACGTTCTTGCTTTTCCTCGCCATCGTGTTCATTTTGTACTGGTTGGTCTGTGACTATAACCAATTGTCATCAACAACCAACTCATGTATGTCCATACAACTGTTTACATTTATGTGCGCATGCCCAGCGTGTCTGAATGTTCACCGTTTTTCTAAAATGCATGTGGAAACGGCAGTATAAACGAGGATCGTTTTTGTACTACAACGGGCTAATTTAAACACCACCTTAATGCCCAGATTCTACAAAAGACAGAAGACACGTTACATCACAGCCATAACACATTCTAGACAGTATATGATTGGAAATACTCGGTTTAGTGCAAGAATTGACACTTTTGCTTTTTTGCAAATGATTCACGGTGACATTCATGTAGCTCCTTGATCAGAAGAGTTTCTGACTCACACTGGGCCACGACTGTGTCATGCTCAAAATACTGCATAACGCCTTACAGCTGAATGTAACATACATCTGCTGAATAAGAGCTCATGCTTCAGTTGCTTTTCATCTGTTCTGTTCCACTAACATCTCCTCCACCCTCTTCTTTGTTCGCCATCAGAATCTTCTATAGTGAATTAAGTGAATAAAGAATTTGTGAAGCCACAATATAAAGCAGGGGGCTAAACATGACCTTTATGAACTTTAAGTTGGAGTAATGTCTTTTACCATTAAAAACTAAATTTTAATTTCTTCTTTGTCTTTTATGGGAAAACGGCATATGTATGAATGACTCATCCTGCACTCACTCATGTTGTCCAATACAATGCTCTGTAAAAGGAGAATGTGTTTCCCACATAATAACTAGCAAGAACAATTGTCAAATCATGTTCATGCCTATAATGCTAAATAAGACTCAAATGAAGAATGGGGGAGGTCACCCGTCCAAAATGAAGAATTCCGTGTACAACCCCACAATATGTACAGTACAGATTGATTCATGAAGACATATGAGGCCCACAAATCTGTGAATCTATTCTATGCTGTCGCAAGCACTTAATTTTTGACTTCTTGGGACATCAATATAGGGGACAAAATAAATTCATATCTTTAATAATTCAAAAGATTATTTAATTATAGAGCAGATAAGTCATCCAACTAGTGATTACCACAAAACAAATGTCAACATAAAATCAAAACGGACCTTTTTTTACTTTTAAGAATCCGTCATATGGCCATTAGCCCCACACTCATTCGACGTCCAGTTTCACCTGACAGTGTGTCACTCACAATACAGAGGGGGTTTCACATGCCGATTTACAACTGTCAAAACTTTTTTTGAATTTTGTTTGTATCCTGAATGCTCACTGGTTCCTCTGTACAGCTGTGTGACCTCAGCGTCTGGTGACAATCATCCTCTGTGTCACACTTGAATAATTTCTTTTCTTCTGGGTGAGGCTACACAAACACATACTCTCATCCTGTCAGCGGGTGGTACGCCACAAACTAATGTTTATTTAAAATGTCTCACCATCGAATTACTCCAAGAGCTCTGAATGTCCTTTCACCACTGGTGGGCTTATATAACTCTGTCTCTCTGGACATATTTATCCATACAACAACAAGCCTACTTCAGCCTGGACATTTGTATCCTATGGCAAAGCCAACAGATTCTAGCATGAGAAAGTATGCAATGGACGTTAATGGCAGTATAAAAACATTCTAATTTTTTTTTAATCGTTCACTTTTAAAGATTAACAGGCTCAGATATATTGACATTAAATTAAGTGTATTCTCAATGTAGTCTGATACCATGAGCTGTAAAACACATGATGGTTGATGTGGCTTCGAAGTTAAGCAGTCGACAGATGAATTATTAGATGATTAATTACTGTGAGCTTGAATAACTTGGCCTATTTATTTCGCATACACATATAATTTGTTTTTAACACAATACAAAGGTTTCTCAAGCGCAGCTTTGACAATGGGATGAATATTCGATCATGACCGTATGTCCGAATGTTTAAAATTCCCAGGTGATCGCAAAATGTTGCTAAGCCTTTTTAGAGATTTACTCAGATGGAAAAGTTCGATTGAGAATTGTTTCTGAAGGGAGGATGGGTGGAGACGCTGTAATGAAATTATATTTTATACAGTCATTTTTGAACTGGATGAAAATATATTATGAACTATTTGTTTGTATTACATTATTAGTTTTAAATCAAAGAATGGCAGTGATATACATCTTTAGATATCAATTAAGTGATGCACCAATAATTACATTTCTGCTGACAAAAGCTGGTAAATATTTTCATTTTATGGCTGATAATCAATACATAGCTGATTGCAACAAGAGCATGTGTTTTGTACTCTATATACAGCCGTGGAAAAACATTTCTCCCAAATTTCATATAAAAATATTGTTTCTTTCTATTAGCATTTATTTGCAGAAAATGAAAACTGGAGAAACAGGTCAAAATGACAGAAACGATGCTCAGTATTTTTTCAGACCCCACATACTGCAAAGAAAACAAGTTCAGGTTCACTTCTAAGCAATACAATAGTAATATTAGTATTTTTTGTGATAACCTCGATTTCTAATCACAGTTTTCATGTGTCTTGTCATGCTGTGAGTCTTTCACATTGCTGTTGGATGACTTTATGTCATGGCTCGATTTTGTTGAAATTCAAAAGACACAGGACTGGAATGGGCACAATACATCTAGAATTACAGATTAAATGACAGTATGTATTGTATGTGTCTGTATATGTCTATGTAGCTTTATTTTTCATATTACTTTTTAGGGCTATATATTGATTTTGTATTTGTTTAACACTTTTTCCCCGCACATCTGCTTTAAACAATGCAAATTGTACAAAGCGCTATAAAAATAAACTTGCCGTTTTGTCAAAAAAGAAACTGAATTCAGGCATTTTGAGTTTACAGTATGAAATAGGGGTGAAATACATTATGAAAATACCTGCATTGACAATAACAATGATATAACAATGTTTCATGTTACCAAAACACATTATAATATTGTAAATAATTCAAAAACATTTTGCCCAAAGAGCTTAAGGGCGTGTTCATACTTGTAGTTCGGTTCGTTTGGTTCTTTTGGTCCGGACCAAAAAAAAATAGTTCTGGTTCGCTTAGCATTCACACTTGCATTTTAAAAGCGAAAACCGCAAGCACATATCTAATAAACACTCCTTTTACATGAACAAATCACTTGATTTTCGGGTCGTATATTGTTATCACTTCCTGGTTTTGGTTCGGTTCGATGCCTTTGGTCCGTGTTGCGTTCATATTTCAATCGAACCTCGCCAGTGTTCATTTGAAAGCGGACCGAGACTCATCTTTTCAGCGGTCTCGGTCCGCTTGTTTGGTGCGCACCAGGGTTCGGGTGGCAGCGTTCACACTTACACAAATAAACCGCACTAACAGAGCAATCGCACCAGAGTTCGTTTTAATCGAACCAAACATGTGTGAACACGCTCTAAGAAATGGTTACAAACTCTCTCTCTCTCTCCGTCTTTCTAAACTCTTATTTTGAGTATGCTTAATTGGCCAGAAAATAAATAAATAATAAATAAAACGAAATAATAGCATTATTTATTTATTAAAAACATTTTGTGAATTCTTTTGGTCACAATAGTCATGTTTTGAAAGTATAAAATCGTGACAGCCCTAGTAAAACACTAAAGACTTGTCATTATCAGACCAGCTAAAGTCAGCTGCATCAATACTGCACTAATGAGGACATAAAGGATGCTGATACTGCTGGTCCACTTTCTCTATTTTATCTATATTGACTAAAAATTTTGAAGAAAAAAGCACAACAATATTTACATACAAACACAACAGCATTAATACCCACTCAATCCCTCCCCACCAAACCTCGCTTCCCCTGTCCCCCACCCCTCTCTCTCACCCTCCTTCTCTCACAGCCCACCCTGCTCTCAGCCATAATGGTATTTGCCATTAGTGAGCACATCTTAAGCGAGGGGGGTCTCTGCGAAGAGGCTACGCTAGAGCCACATAAACACATTCACAGATGTATCTCCATGCGTTCTGACAGCCGGACTCAGCCACAGCCGTGACACTGAACGTAGAGGAAGAAATCAAGGGTCGGACGGAGAGCGACCACCAAGCAAATAACCACACCATTACTGCGGGGTCTTGCCAACATCCCTCTCCCTCGGATCGTGGGCTTGAGTGGACAGGAGAGAGAAGAAAGGGGGGTAAATCTACCGGCTCGATCGTCCTCCAGGCTTTTAATTACGGTCCATGTTTCCACTCTGATCCTAAAGCTCAATCCAGAAGCTACAGCACAAACAGAAAAAGAAACACGCGACTTGATTGAAAACAAAGAGCAGCAGAGGAGATAAAGAAATAAAGAGAGACAAAGAGTAAAAGAAGGAACAGGGATTTTTTTGATGAATGAAGCATCAGTCAGCATGTGGTGGAAATAGCTGCAGCTACATAAGGTAAGACAAACATTCTTTTTCTGAATTAGACAGAACAATGCAAAAAGGGGTACAAATTTGGGGCGACGAGCATTTAGTCATTGCAAGCTGAGACTGCTGTGTTCTCTCTCGCGTGGAAGATTAAGACACGGTTGTGTGGATGAGCCCTGGAGAACAAGCCATGCATATGTTAGGACGTACATGTAGATGAGGTTTTGACAGTGACCTGCGGCTAGCCTGAAGAAAGGAATCACTCGGCTGAGCTGAGCTCAGAAAGCTCCATGGTGTCGGCTAGGGAGATTCAGTCCAGCTGGGAACCTGGGCAACAGTCGTGTTTGTGTATACTACATCCCTGAGTCAATGCACAGTACGCATCCGTTCTGGGTCTGTTGGATCTCCTGGCAGTATGTAGCAAAACTTAAAGGACATTTTTTATAAAATTTTATGAAACTCACTAGTTTTGGCACCTGATAGGGCGAGACATTTAGTCTGGGTTAGTTATCCCTGCAATTGAGATAACAAATGATTGTATTCGATATGGCTGTTACTATACAAGATAAGTGTCATTTTTTTAAATAAATGACATATGTGCACTGCAATAAGCTAAGAGCTGTCATAACAAAAGAATTTACGGAAGCTAACACTGCAACGCTTCACTACTTAGGTTATGTAGGATCGCTAGTCCTAATCTCCACATCTGTATTAGCGTTGAGTCATTAAAGGCTTAAAACCACCTGACCCAGTGACACCACACAATGTAAACAAGCAGTGTTTAAACAAATGTGAGTTTGATGTGATGCTAATTAGAGCAGGAATGTGTCAGTTCCATCAACACTCCATCCACTCTCATTTATTGTGTGAAACACAACTCAGCCAGCTGCTAAAGCAATAACAACCATTTCCAAATAAATCATTACATAAGAGCAAGAACGGCGCTGCTCCATGGCAAGACTATAAAACCATTAGTATAGACGTGTTGTGATGTCATCAGAAAATGCTTCTCTATGGGACTTCAATTCCTCTGGGAAAATGTCCCACATCAATGAATTGGTAAACAAACAGATTGGGCAGAACTATAACTGGGAGGTTTTGGGTTTTGAATGACGTCAATAATGATTTCAGAGGTTGTGAGGAAAGTTTTTATAGAAAAGAAGTAAACAGATGAGACAGTGAAGGGATAAGCCACTGAAAGGAGGTGAAAAACAGGGGAGTTAAAAAACATCCAAAAAATGTCAAGGGGTAGTTCACCTAAAACTGAATATTTGTTTATTTTTGACCCTCGTGTCATGCAGAACACAAAAGCAGATATTTAGAAGAATGTTGATATTAAATAACGCTAGCCAACATTGACTTCCATTGTATGGAAAAAAAACTCTAAATATCTTCTTTTGTGTTCCACAGAAGCAGAAGTCATATAGGTCTTAAATGACTCGAGACAAATAAATGGTGACTTTTTTAGGTGAACTATCCCTTTAACATGAACAAATTCCTTTAATAACAACGTCGACCAAATAACAACTCTTTAAAATATTGTGCATATTCAATAAAACTACGAACGTGCAATAAGAAAGAACATAGGGTCAATGCTAAGTTCATGTCTAAGTTCATGAATTTCCAAAAACGTTGCAATGGGTACAAAATATTACCCTCACACTGGATATTACAGTATATTTTCAGTAAAAGCAGTGGAAGGTGCCTCTCCCAAACATTTTTAGCCTCTTCTTTGCTTTAAGTTGTGAGCACATAGCACTGATGGCTTGTATTTCACCTTCAACAATATCAAAGACTCACCACAGTATTCATTCTATATATGCAGTTCAGTAAGCTATGAAATCCCTGAATGACTTGCCATAACGTACTGTAGGATAACTTATGTGATCACATCGTGCCTGAGAGGACTAAAGGTACAAAAGAGAAGAATACAAGCCAACAATATCAGTCAGCCCCTCAGATAAATCAGTGAAGTTGCAGGGATTTTGGGTTCAGCAGATTTCTGAGATGTTTTGAAGTCCCGTGGGTAAAATTCACAGTGCTTCTGCTCAAAACAGTTCTGATGTTGGCATTTGAAAGGATGTTAAGAAAGGGCTGCTTGCTGCAGGCTCTCTCGCCCTCCCTTGCTTACACACTCTCACTCTCTCACTCATATGCGAACAATTTGTGAAGTCGACAAACTCTGATTCAAACTGCAACTGCTGTGTCCCATTTCGCTCTTTTTTTCCCCCACAGAAAACCCACATAAAAAACCCTGTTTTCATATGTGTCACAAAGGCTATTAGTTTGCTGGTGGCGTTTCGGCTCTCTAAAGACTGTAAAGCGATTCACAACGCCATCTGAATCTCCATGCCATGAATATTAACCAGCACAATTGTTCCCTGAGTGACGCTACCACGGATGCATTATTCATTCATCCCCATGCTGTCACACCGCTATGGCAAGATCAACTCTCTGCACCAGCTCGCGCTGGCCAGAGCGGAGCACCAGCACCCATCGCTCCTTCTCAATGGCCGCCTAATGAACAGCTGAGAAACAGAATAAGAGAGAAGGAAGAAGGGAAAAGCAGGAGGACAGATTGCCAGGCCTCAGGCTGGGCTGTTATTCTGCCTTCTTGAATTCAGCACCGCGGGGCTTTGAGCTTGTGTTTGGCTGCCATCTCTGGCCCACTTTAGTTGTGCAGTCATAGACACACACACACAAACACACTCTCATTACAGAACCATATCACCCCCAGGGACAGCAGCTGTTACCCCCGGAAGAGCTCGGCTTATAGTGGCAAAAGGGTTGAGAAGCTAAAGCGAGGGTGCCAGCCCATATTTCCTCAGCAGGGTCTCACGCGGGCGCACCGTTCGTGTGCCAAACGACTCTCTCCATTCATATATGCCTTACGTTTCTCTTAATGATGTCTGGCAGTGGTACAATTACTGTATAATCCTATTACACCAATTTCTGATTTGTGTGCTTGTGACGTGTGAGTGTTTAAAAATGTTTGGCTAAACTTATTTGTTGTGGACAGTTTCACACCATGAAAATGAGTTGAATGTGCTACTGCTAAGTGTTCTGTAAACTCGTTTCAAACACCTTGAGACAAATTCATTAAACAGTCCTGCAAAACATCACCACATGATGTTTCAGTGTATAAACTGGTGTTTTATTCTCGAACCACAAAGCAGCTTAACCAGGTGCAAAATGTGCGGAAATGTGCCTATAGTGAGTATTTAAATTAAGTAATTATCGTATTTAACACAATCAGCCTCTGTTCTATGTACAAAAAAAAGGTTCATAATTTTGCACCATTTGCCCTGCCTCCACCTTTAATGTTGCCCTATTACTGCCTGTGGAAACTGTATGAAATTCATTTAGTGAACTGGGCCCTAAAACAACACAGAGTTTGCAAATAAGTAGGCAAAAACGTAATTTAAACCCAGTATAATAATTAAGACATGCATGCTAGACCAATCCAACAGAATGTCTTGCAGTTAACTAACAGTTAATATAGAAGCAACGTTAGTGTTCAAAGCCTATAGTAAAGGATAATCCTAGCATGCCAAGTGTTCTTTTTATTAAATATTTATGTTGGAATTTACACACACACACAACAATTGTCGCGTAGCAGGCTGGCTTCAAACTTCCAACACTAAAAACATTTCTCGAAAAACACATTAAACCTAAAATCAACAATTAGGCCTACTCTTCACATCCAGGCCCATGCAAAGCAAAAGTATGATAATTTACTCACCTTCATGTCTTTTGGAACCATTTTCAGAAAACAGCACCGATGACAGCAAAACAAGATCAAGCGTATTTAGGTGTTGATTTTAAACCAGCGATTCACTAAACGGAACCGGTTCATATGAGTCATTGGTTCGTTTCTAAAAGAGTCGTTCTGAAGCATCAGATTACGGGGTCGCGCTGCGTATCACGTGATTTGTCTTCTAACAATAATGCAGGTAATGTTAACGCTGGCAAAAGTATTTTATTACGGTGTTAGTCGGTTTTACTTCATTTTACCTAACGAGTCGCCGTACAAGTAAGTTGCTTGCTCACTGCTGCAGCAAGAAAAATGCGATTGATCACAACGTTGAAGTGCTTTAACACATGGGGCGAATGAGATTGAATACGCGTCTCCACCATCCACCTCGACAGCGTTGCGTTTGTACAGTAGGCTACATGAAAACGTTTTCTCATCTTGGCTCAGACGTAAGTATTTGAATTCTGTTTAATCAGCGAATTCTGTAACCTGTTTAATTGCCATAAAAACCATGGTTACCACAAATTAGCCATCGTTTTGCCACAGTAACCATAGTTTAACCATGCTATTTGAAGTAAATCTCTCATAGAAATGGCAAACACTCAAAATAACATGGCTACTATACATTTTACTGTAATGAAAACCACAGGTACAGTACCTAACCCTAGTTATTTATTGCCGAATCGCCACTGCTCTTTTGCCTACACTAGACATCATCTACCAAACAACTCTTTCAAAGCACAGCCTGATAATATGGACAATGGAACATTCTTCTAAACTTTTTCAGTGAACTTTTAAGCCTTTTCTAGAGCTTGTGAATCCACTGAATGAGGACAACATTCAGTATACAGATCCTGTCTTCTTTAACGGCTGAAAAGTCTGAACCCTCCAAATGTCTGTGCAGACATGCTGTATTTTACAGCAGGCAAAATGCCTTTTTGATGAGAATGCAGAAAAGATCACCAAGAGCCATGAGGGATAACAAGCAAATGACCTTTAAAAACAATAAAGTCTCCCTTTAGTAAATCTAATTCTCCTAAGTAGCTGTCTTTCGGGACTGCTCTCTGAAACAGCAGTGGTAATACATAGGGCCCCCCTCCTCAGATATTCCGTCTGGCAACGGCCCCCGGTTCCTGCACAGCAGCTGCTGCTGCGATAGGAGCGCTGTGAAATATCTGAGACCAATCACAGTTTCTAATTCTTTAGACTCACTATATAGTGACCATGACTGTTTCATCTACGGACACCACATGCATTCATATTTAATTTGAGTCTTCAATTATGTCCCTTTTACAGTATGAAACAGGATTGATATGGCACAGTGTGTGGCCATAATGATTTATGTTGCTGTTTTGCTTAGAAATGGGGGTGGGGGGAACATTTGGTGAACTGCATGCAGTTATGCACAGTTTTGTTTACAGCTTGCAAATATGCACGTTGATTGTTGAATTCACGTTGGCTTCATACATATAGAATTACAGTATGAGTACTCTTTTTTTTTCTCTGTCTATCAAGTATTTGTAAATGTATAATGTAGTGTATGTAAATGTCATTTTATTCAATTAATAATTATACTAGTCATCACTACAGTTCTCAACCAATTAAATAGAATTAGGGATGGAATCTGTCTGTTATTATTCAGAGAGGTATTTAACAAATTGACTTGATGCTTAAATAATGGTATTCAAAAAATTTGCATTGATTTGATTAATCATGTTGGGTCTTTGTGATTGCAGTGCCATCAGCAATGCTAGCGAATAAACTTTTGTTATATCATCTAATGTCCGTGAAATGAAGTAATGTAAAAACGTGACAAGTCAGCCTTTTAAAACAGTATCCGTAACTGCAGCAGCATCCCTTGAACTCCAGAAAGAAGTTTTGTGTTTGTCATCGGGTTGCTTGTAGTTATAATTTCGGTAATGAGTTGCAATTATTGTAGTAACGGATTGCCTCTTTACATAAGAGCAAGAACGGCGCTGCTCCAGCCTCCAGGGCAAGACTATACAACAGCCTGTTGACTGTTTTCTGAAATGCTGCTAGACACTATTCCTCACCTTTTGTGTAATAATCTGAAGAATTTCAAAAGATCACATCAGTGTCAACAGGCATGCTGGGTAGTGTCTGGTGTGACACTGGGCTGCTCCGAATTTTTCCTCTGATGTGTTTGCTTTGCCTTTGGATGTTTCTGGCAAGTAAAAGGATTGGATATATATGGTTTAACAAAACAAGGCATCAATGAGACAGCTTCACTTTTGCCTTTGGCTTTAATTATCGGTTTTGAAAAATTAGTCATCCGCTGCCTGCTTGGCCTTGAATTAAATCAGTATGATATACTCTTTGGCTTTGAAGAAGGAGTCAATTACCGTTTGATCTGCTGAAATGTAAAGATCATGATCCTCTACGCATTTGGTTGCAAATTTCTCTTTAATGCAGGTCAATTATAACTAAAAAGCAGCTTGCCTAAATGTTTTCCTTTTTGTTATTGCACACGAAAAGTATGTGATTTAATACAGAGCCTCTTTCTATTAATATCCATGGCTATTTTAATAAATTAATCAAATGCAATTTGAGAGTTAACTTAAAACAGAATTAATTTCAGGTGGAACAGCAGTACATATTGAGCAAATCAGTTCTAGAAAAATGTTGCAGACTCATTGTAGTGGGTAAACCCACTGTTCTTCTATTCTGTTTAGCAACCCAACCTTCATTCATTCAAGGTGAAATATACAACATTAGCAACATGTACAGACAACCTGAAATGATGTGTTGTGAGCTGGGGGGCTGGCAGTAGCGCACGCATTGATTTTCTACACATCTGAGCCAGACTCGCTGCCATTCTCGCTCTGAAAACAGTCCATCTCTCAACGTGGGAGACGTGCCACGGGCCACTTTCATTTTCCTTTCCAGCAGAAATTTAACATACTCCCCATTTATTCACAGAAGGCTTTTTTCTGCTTTGGTTTGATATTTAACACACTGATCTCTCTGATCTATCTGTTAGAATATACTGTATAAAACATAAGAGATGATCAGACGTCTCTACTTATCACCACAGCTGGAAGAAGATCATGTATCATTAACACAGATGAACTGTCATAATCTGTGACGGTCTCATACTGAGCCAGTATTGCATAGTGAAACCTTGTGGGTTTAGGAATTAGGATGCACCAAGCCTTTTAATAGGTGGCACAGCCAAAGGATTCACTGACCTGGAAAGCATGGCAACAGTTACTATGCGCCTCCGCTTCTTTACGTCAGCAGCATAGACAAAACACTAAGAGATCATGGGAGATTCATAAAAATGTTGTAATATGCGGACCACATGAATGTCTAAATATTTTAAGTGTATTTGCGCTTCAGAGCACGCCGAAAGCATCTGTACGTTGCATTAAACCTGACAGCTGGCTATTGATTCTACGTCCAGGGTAAGATGTCATTTCAGCACTCCCTAATGCTGCTTTTCATTTTTGATTTGTCCAACTTGATTTATCCTCCTATCCCTGACTTTTCCTGGTGCTGAGATGCAGGGTGAAGGCGTTATTTGAAATGGCTATTTCAGCTTAATGAATGTCGGAGAAATCCCATTAAGGTCCATCAGTTGCACAAATTATGTTTACAAAGGGTCATTGAGTAGCTGGTGGCTATTTCTCTCCTGAGAAGTGAAGCCCAAATGTGGGGAGAATGACAGCATTTGAAAACCATGACGATGCACTTCAATCGGGCGTTTTTACGTGTCAGATCACGTAATGATCATTTGACCGCATGCCAGTATGCATCCCTCTGCGGGACGCGTAGTTTAAACGCGTCAGTCATGGTCTTACAAAAATATTTGACAGGATTTCTTGCTGAAAGAATCCATGTGGTTTAATGACCAGAGGGGTGCAGAGGGTTTGACGCTGTTCAGTTGTTCCATAAATGCTAAATGAGATAAACAGAAAACTAATCGATTGGTCCGCAGTGAAAACATGTCAGTGGGAACTCTGAAGTAAAAGTGTCTGGTTTATCGACAACCCCATGCTGTACCAAACTTATCCGCCTGGGTCTGTGGTAGCAAACTGAGCTCACATTGACATGCTAATGTTATGTTTTAAAGACAGCGTGCATGAGAGTAGCGTGGGGATTGCTTCTTGGACCCGTGCTGGTCCAATGCTTTTTACAACACTGCAGTCAATTCAAAATAAATGACTAAAACCAACTCTGACTAGAGGGAATTTTAAAAAACAGGGATCCAACATCCAGTAGGTAACAAAGAGAAGAGGTGATTTTATTTTTTACACCCCACAGTCGAGTCTGGGTATTTAGGGAGAACGAGCTAGCAAAGTTTGAAGATGCCAATTTGTTTCACACCCATCCTGTACTTACTGTGATTTGATATTGAGTATAATGTGGAAACTATTTGCATTGCCACTTAAACCTCTTTGCATTCAATGGCGACGGTTTAGGAAGATAATCAGAGCTGGATGGAGGGACGATGGGAAGTCTAAATCAAGACTTTTGGGTAAATAAGACTTGGGTAAATAAAGCAACCCAGGAGCTTGGGTTTTGGATAAAGACTTATCAGAGGGGGTGAGCTATAAAAGGTTTTTTTTAACAATGCAGACTGAGGACGCTAGGCTGTTTGAGCAATCAAATCAGTCAGTGTCAGCCATCCAAAAATGTATGAGTAATCACGAGAGGCCAGAAGGCTCCAAATAATAGACGGACAAAAATTAGTGCGTTTCAATTGGGCAGGATGTAGAAAGAAATGAAGTTGGGTGTTTTTGTGCCTTGTTAAAAAACGATTTTAGGAATAAAGTGTTTCATAAGAATTATCCCTTAATTGGCTTTTTAGGAGATTAAAGTTAATAATAATAGTAACAATAATATGTTTAATTTATAAAGCACCTTTCCGAGGCTCAAGGACGCTGTACATAGACAATTGATTCACAATATCTAAATAGATAATTTCACAATCAGTTAAACGGTTAAGTGGACACTTAATTGACAATTGATTAACAAATCATAAACAGACATTTCGCTATCAATTTGACAGTTAAATGGACGGTAGGCATTTGTCCAGTCCAGGGATGGCATGAGTCATTACTGCAGTTGCATTTGAATAGTTTGGTTCCAAAATGAGAGAACTCCGTTTTTAAAAACTTTCAAAAATCATTTTTTTTATTATGTTATCATGTTTTTATTGTGTTAGTTAGCTGTATTTTTTAGTTATTATGGCTTAAATAAAAACAAACCAACTTCAGTTTGATTGATATTTATAGGAATGCACAATAAAAAAACATGATTTTTGAAAATTTTTAAAAACAGAGTTATCTCTGTCACGGTCCTGCCTTCCTGGTTCTGTATTTCTAGTCGTGTGGCAGGATCGGGACGGAGCCCTTAGGTTTTATGTGAGAAAGCCATGAGTTGTTTATGTTTTTTACTTCTCTTGTGTTTTCTCGTGTCTCGTCATTGGCCCCGCCCCTCTCGTTATTGGTTGTTTATTAGTTCATGCCCCACACCTGTTCCCCTTTGATTTGTCCCTTTATTTAATGCCCCTGTGTTCTCTGTCTTGTGTCGGGTCATTACACTGTGTTGCGTTTGTTGTGTGGGGTGAGTTGCTGAGTTCCTGTCTTTTAGTCTGGTTTATTTTGTAGTTATGTGATATGTTATTAGTCTAGTCTTGTCAGTTTAGTTAGTCTTGTTCTTGTTCCCTCTGTTTACCCCCACGTGGGTCTTTGTTTTGTATTTTGTATTTTATTTTATTAAACGTCCATGTTAACCCCTTACCCGCTCTCTGCATCTGGGTCCTCTGTCTGTGTATCCTTGTCTGTTGTCTCACCCACCACCCACACTCGTGACAATCTCTTTTTGGAACCAAACTCTTCATTTCATGGTGCAATATTGTACAGTAAACCGTGATACATGACAGAGTATAAGTAACCATATAATTATATATCAATAAGTAACAAACAAGGAACAATAACAACAGAAAAAAGATATCCAGTGTCAAAAAACATGATGTGACAGTATTATTAACATTACTATAAAAAAGTAAGTAGTATTATGCATCATATAAAAAGTTGGAAGTTTTTTGGGAATTAAATCACAATATTACAAGAAACAGCATGATTATTTTAATCCTGTAGTTATTTGACTATTCCTCGAACTTGATTATTTATTTAACTTTATTCTTAAAATGTTACTACAGTACTTTAATCTTGTAATGTTATGATTTGAACATTATTGAAACTGTTTGACTTTATTCTCATTAAAGTCTTATTATGAGATAATTGTTTTAATGTTAGGACTTTATCCTAAAAATCTAATGATTTTGGTTTGTTATTTGCCACTAAAATCCCATCAAAGCAGATCCTAGAATACAAATCCGACGAAGGATTTAATATCCGGTCAGTGTCTGTGGGTTATTACAGTCATTGGACGTGATATCGGTCATTTGATCCATAGCAGCATCAGCACATTCAGAAGTATAATTAGATTCTGAGAGCGATGTGCTATATATGTTCAATGTATTGACCTGTTAACTCTATTAATTTCCCATATCCCTGGCTCTCCTCAACTTCATCCATAAATCAATGTTCATGCATGAAATATAAAGCGTACTATACACTTGTTTGCTCGTATGTCATGATGAATACATGTCCTTTATAAATATACAGTATACCCCATTAACAATGAGTTATTAGTGGTCCTGTAATACAAAGTCTCTATTCAATCAGACTCAATGATTTTGTAGTTATTTATGTTAAGCTAAAAAAACAGTGTTTGCTGTCATATAAAAGCAGTATTATGTTCCATTACACATGTTTCATGTGGTATGTTGGAATTGCATTAAATAAAAAAATCATGGCTGCTTTAGCTGATCTTCACCTATTAGACAGGCCAGTTTTATTCTTTAGATAAGCATCAGTGGAACAGACATGAGGAGCTCAGATTGTGTGGAATGGGCGACCATTAGGCATTGTGCAATTTATCGGTGTTTGGCTGTTTCTCTTGCTGTTTCTCCGTTTCCGGTCTGTCGCATTCGCATGCGTATAATTGGAAGTCAATGGAGGGAAAAGTCAAGTGTGACCGCGGCTTTAGACATTGGTTGGCTCTTTGCCTAAATATGTTGCAAATTAAGATTACAAACGCGCATTGCGCATTTCTTCGTGCAAGAAATCTTGCAATGCACGCGGTTTAGGCTTTTCCTCGCGCCAGAGAGAGTTCATAATGTGCGGGGTTTGAGTTTTTTTCCGCGCACGAGATAGCTTGTAATGCGCGCGGCTCGAGTTGTTCCTGTTTGGCAATCTAGTAATAATAGCGCACGCTAGTAAAACGGGCATCAATGACGCATTCGGATTAATGATATTGACTTGCAGCAATAGTTTACTTTCTCTCGTTTAAAAGATTGCGTTGGGAAGTAACAATGTTGCCAACTGCACTGAACTTACACTCTGATGGAATGCTAATTGCACACATGACTGTTTTCTAGCCACGTAACCTTATGTTTTTGTCCACAAATCCAGTTTGTCATACACAAATGCGAAAATTGCCCCGCTCCTCGATAATATCGTGAATTGGCGATCCACAGGCTGGCGATAGAACGATCTGAGAATATCGCTCAACATTAATTAGCAACATGGCTTTCAGAAGGCAATACCTATATAACCTCGGCGCTGAATGCTGTGTTCAGTGCACAGAGATTTAATGGATACAAGCAGATTTGTAATTGAACATTGTGTAATTCGCCACAAACTGCACCTCAACATTTGTATGCAGTGTTTTACAGATTGTAGGGAATATTTAGTATGTGTCATTGTAGTGACGCATGTGTTTCAGATGTTCAGTCTCGTACACTATTCTACAGTATTTTGTATTTTTTCTTGTTTTTTTTCTAAAATTTGTATTATTTATAAATGAATAGTTTAAAAACATTGACACTTTTTCTGCTATGCACTCTAAAAAATCCTGGGTTATTTTTTCTACCCAAATGCTGGGTTGAGCCATTTGGGTCATTTTTGGGGGTTATTTTGTCAGTCCTGGGTAGTTTTGTAGTTCTGTGTAACCCAAACGCTGGGTTATACTCTGGGTCATCTTCGCTGAGAGTTGAATTAATGCACCCCTCCCCCACCCAGACGCATTAACCCAGCTCATTGGGTCAAATCAACTCAGCGCACCACAGCTCGAGCTGTCTGAATTCGAGGTGGAAGTTGAAGGCGATAGGCAAAAAAGCTGCATATTATTTCCATTATTTAGTCACTAAATGTATTAAGAGTTATTTAGACGAGAATGTATGTGTTTAAAGTTCAAATCTGTAGTCGGTTAATAAGATAGCGTCTGTTTAAAGTTCCAGTCAGTGAAATCTAACGGCAAGGTTGCGAATTGCAACCAACCGCTCACTCCACCCCTCCCGTTCGAAACACTACGACCGCTGACAGAACATGGCGAATTATATGCGAGGGGACCCCGCGGTGTATGTAGATAGAAATAGCTCGTTCTAAGGTAAGAATATCTTAACGCTTCATTGTGTAAGCTCTTTATACACATCTGAAGACTTAGTTGTGTATATTATATTGCATTTCTATCAATAGATCCTCCAAAAACTTACACAGCTTGGATGTTTTCGGAAACGTGAGCTTCAGGGAACCACCGAGTGCTCGGCGCTCATGTATCCCGCCTACGCACCTCACCTCGCAAGTCCTTCTGAAATTCATTGCTGGCTCTGATATCTGTAACGTTAGCAGTTAAGCTAGTTTTGAAATAGTATTCATTTTGGGCATATATCTAACAGTCAATATTTGGTTTCATAAATCTATTCTTTGTTTTTTTGCAAATCGTTTTTGACTGAGGGCAAAGTTAAGTTTTATAACTTTATATTTTTTATTTAACTTTGTACCGCTGACTTTTGACTTTTTTTGCACATATGTTGCCTGAATCATTTGAAGTTTATGACTTGTGTGTAAATGTGTGTAATGTACTAAAAATAATTAGAAAAAATGAAGCTAATACAATGTTGATCATTTGTTTATCGTGTGATTTATTTAACTTTAAAAGATTATTTTAAAAGGAATACAAAAAAAAACATTTGAAAATATAACCCATTAATGAAATCAAATTAACCCAGTATTTTTGTAAGAAATAACCCATTTTTGGGTCGAAAAACAACCCATTTCCTGGGTTAAAATTAATAACCCAACTTCTTGGGTTAGTTTAACCCCAAATGTGTTCTGTCCTATATTTACCCAGCAACTGGGTTAAAAACAACCCAAGTTGGGTTGTTTTTAACCCAGTGTTCTTTAGAGTGTGGTAGTCAATGGTGCCCTAGATCTGTTTGGTTACAAACATTCTTCCAAATATCTTGCTTGTGTTCGGCAGCAAATTATTTATTGAGCTGAAGACCTAAATAGTTTTGTAGGGCTCTTGAGTTCAAACAATACAAAGACATCTAAAATCTTTATAGGAAGGTCAGTCAGACCAAAGAGAGCAGAAAGCTGCCACAATAAAACGGAAGTACCTCTCTGCACAATAACAAACTCAAGCCAATTCACATCACCCCTTCTGGGGCCCGGCCGGGTTCCTATGAGATTTTGATCCAGTTGCACTCTGCCTGCCAATGCCGACTCAGAAGGATCCTAGGAAGGGCACGCAGGACATGCTGAGCCCAGTCGAGACCTTGGCACAGAGTTGCTGACTGGCAATACTGATTTGTTACTTCTGTTTCCATGGCAACTGCCATGCGTGGTTTGTTGTGCTGAACACATGCAGGATGGAGGAAAATAGACATCACGCTTTATTCGTACCATTTCGTCGTCTGTGTTGAGCAGTTTCACAGCACTGCTCATTGTAGGTATTTTTTATCCAATAAAAGCCAGTCACAACGTTGTTGAATGTAAGAACCACTTTCTTTTTTTCTCTTTTCCTTTATCTCTTTTTTCTCAATGTAAAATGTGCCTAAATTGCTGTGGTGTGAGTCTCCTGCTGTGTGAGGTCTGGGGGTATTCCAGAAAGTAGGGTTAACTTACCATCAGCTAAACCCTGAACTCTGGGTTGATTAACCCAAATCTTGCTTACTCGGGGATATGTCGGTTCCAGAAAACGTTTGAAGAGTAAGTTTAATCAACCTCCCGAAAGATACGAGTTAACGTGCGCTCACAGAAACAACATTTAACGAGATTTAACGAGTCACCATGGAAATGGCCGAGAAGCTTAGTTTTTGACTGTAAATCAGAGTTTTTTTCCCACGGAAGACTTAAATCTGCATCAGTGTATAAAGTGTGGTATTAAAAATTATTTTATTAAATACATAAATATTTTAAATATATGCATTATTTTTATACTATAATATTTCAAATATATACTCATCGTGGCTATCTTTGTTACATAAAGTGTAGATTTGTTTAGATGTTTGTAACTGTTATTTTAACGTGTCTACCATGGTATTTTTCCAAAATTGTGTTGTGTATATGTATTTGATCACATTGCTAATTTTGAAGGCAGTACTAAACCTCTTTTTTGTTCCTTCTCTGTATTATACCTTTATGTACCTTTATTTGGTTTTCTGAAAACTGACTTTGCATTGTGTCAGCTTTATTTGCAACAGTTGCTGATGTAGTCATATTAATGGAGACTTTTAATTCTAGAAACTACTACATTGGTCATAATTTTGGAAATATTTGTGTAATGATTTTCAGTACACTACACTATGTATGATAATTAATTTACAGCAGAGGATGAAGGTCTGCTGTGACAGAGGTAGAGGTGTAAGATGGTAGGCCGTCACATGTCCAATATGTCATGTAGCCTATATATATCCCTTTCAAATACACATACATTTTGTTTTTTTGTTTGTTTCTTTTGACTTTGTTTGCTAAAAGGCCATGGCTTTCCAAATGTTAAAAGAGGTGGAAACGGCCTATCCTGAAAGGCTAATTGTAATTTGGAGAAAGGCCGTTCAATACTAAACTGTAGGAGGAGGCTGAGGATCAGAAAGACATTTTTAAAGAATACAGTCAGTATGAAAAACCTTAAGTCTACGTTTTTTTATGTAAATGGATTTAAAATTATAATAAGAATTTAAATATGTGAACAATATGCCATGGTGATCCCATTGGGGGTCACCTAATAAAGCCTTGGAAACCTGCCAGCCTGGGAATCGAACTTGCAACCTTTAAGTTTTAAATCTGGCTCTCTAAGCATTAGGCCACAACTATCTTTGACTCAATGCATCAAATATTGCCTAATAATTGAACAAGATTAATGATATGCAATTGCTCTGGAGTTAAAATACTTCACTATTAACATCCTTTAACTGTTGGAAATTGTAAGGGGTGTATATTTATCCAGTGATTATTGGAGATGTTTTAATAAACCTAATTCAAAGTATATACAGTATTTAATATAAATAAATAAAGTTTAACAATAACAGCTTACATTATTTTATTTAAAGATTATTTCATTTTAAAAGGTTAAATAATAAAGTTAATGGTAAAATTAGTTGTGAATGCTGAATTGCGATGGGTGAGATTGGAAATGTAATTGTAATATTATAATATAATATATGTAATCTGTGCTTTCATACCCACTTGACGCTCATCAAAAACGCACACATGTGCAGACAACCCCTAAAGCTTAATAATATTTCCTTAAAATGAACTTCGGAGCAGGGAACCTCCAGAGCAGGTTATCTTCAAAGAGTAAGTTGCTATAGTTACTTACCCCGAAAGTTATCTCTGTTTTTGGAACCGAAAGTTGGGGTTATCAGCTAAGTAACCCCTAAACTTACCTGGGTATGTCACATAACCAGCTTTCTGGAATACCTCCCTGGTGCGAATTGAGCCAACAGAGCCAGATGCTTTGTAGAGTATCACTGCCTCTCCTGAGACCGCGAGTCTGTTGTAGTGCTTTTAATCAAAAACCTGCATGTCAGAGAGAGGCGAGGAAACGGATCGTTCCTCTTCATCAGCATGTCTCGCAGATTTTCATTAGACACAACCTAGATATGCATTCATTGGAGTCTCTAACATGAAGCGTCACGGCTTCAGAGCTAGCTGTGATGAAAAACTGAATGAGCCTTCAAACCACAAACTAAAAATATATCGGGTATAAAAATACAAAGCAAATAAACTAGCAAACTTACAATTTGAGAAGGAAATTAACCAAAACAACAACAAAAACAGCCCTTATTGCTGCTCCAGTAAATGTCAGTAACGCCCTGTTAATATCACAGAATGTCAGAGGAAAATATACTTGTGTACTGAGAATCAAAGACTCTAATCAGCCTATGAAAAGCTCTATTGTTCATGTGAACGCATGGCTAATTGTTCCTCCTGCTGTATTATTTTGTTCATTTTTTCATGCGCTCTCTTGTGATCTCAATACACACTCTCCCCTATCTTATTGCAGATTCTCACAGTCACACAGAAAATATGCGTTAAAAGATTCAGATAAAGATGCAGATTCCAGATAAATCAGCTGCTGTAACAGTTCATAAGAAATGAACTTTTCAGAATCAGAAACCTCAATTAAAGGGACAGTTCACCCCAAAATAACAATTCTGTCATCATTTACTCACCCTCAAGTTGTTCCAAATTTGTACACTGTAAATCAAAATTGTTGAGTCAAATTAAAATAAAAAGGCAACCTATCACAAGCACATTTTTGATTTAACACAACAAACAGAGACTGAAGTTCACCCAACTTAAAAAATCATGTTTAAGTCATTAGTTGTCACAACATAGTCAAGTTTACCTAATCAACAACAGAACAAAATATTTTTTGTTGTCTGAACATAAATATAGAATATAGGTTATTTAAATATTAACACATTTATTTGTCTCTTACTTTAATTGTTCATGTTTTCTGTCTCAGACAGATAAAAACTTTGATCATAACTGTTTAAACAGTTTGGGTTGAGTGCATTTATACTGGTTGTGCCAATGTGTCATGCACTTACATCGCAACTTACACACACACACCTCAACATTGAACACACAAACCTCAACCATGGAAACAATCAAAAACCATCGATCATTTAAAAAAAATCAACAATAACTAACAGTAACAGTGGTATTTAAGCATAAATTAAGCCAGCAAGAACTAAGTCACTAATCTTTAAAAGAAAAACAAATAAGAAACACAGGATTGAACATGCTGCAATGCATCTTTATGAACTTTCAAACTCTAGCAATATTGTTTGTTCAGAATACACTGTTTTGTAATGAGAATACACTGTTTCTGACACATTTTGGTCCACTCAACAAAATAATCTTTGTTAGAAACATGTTTAGGCTAATTTTGTTTAGTGTATGTAAAACAATAATTTGACTCCTTTAACTAAAAATCCTTTAACATTTTGCAAGTTTGATTTTTTTACAGTGTATACAGTTCTTCTGATGAACACAGAGAAAGATATTTGGAAGAATTCTAGTAATTAAATTCTAGTTCTTGGCCACCATTGACTGGCAAAGTAGGAAAGATTAGTCAAAAGTGCCCCAGAACTGTTTGCTTTCCTACATTCTTCAAAATATCTTCTTTTGTGTTCAACAGAACAAAGACATTTATAAATATATAAAATATAGTTTACATAGATTTTACAGTTAAAGGGGTCATATGACATGGCTAAAACAAATATTATAGTTTGTTTTAGATGTAATGCAATGTGTATACACGATTTAAGGTTCAAAAACGCTGTATTTTCCACATACCGTGCATGTTTGTATCTCCTCTGTGCTCCACCGCTCTGAAACGCGCAGATTTTTAACAAAGCTCATGGCTCTGAAAAGCGAGGAGTGCTATGATTGACCAGTTAACCAGTGCATAGTGATTGGTCGAATACTGCAAGCCTGTGACGGAAATGTAACGCCTCTTACCATATTCGGAACATCAGGTTCCAAAGCAATTGTACTGACAGGTGATAAAATGTCATCGGTACTTTCCTTATCAATTCGAGCCCGAATCTGATCCGGAAAATGAAAATGATCAAGCTGATACATCAACTTTGCCAGCTCGACTTGAGCAGGATGTAAAGGATTGGTAAGGTTTTTAAAAAATATATTATGTAAAATAGTTATAAACTATAGGTAACTGTTGTACCTTTTATATACGACATCATAAAGATTTGCCGTTAGTGATCAATCAGTGTCACGCCATGTCTCGTCTCGACTCAACAAAGACAATAAACCCCATTATAAACACGACATTTGTTGCCTATAGTTGGAACATAATTACTGATTATTAGGAGTTATGTTTCTCTGCATTTGCAGATCACACAAAGAAACAACATGCGCTACAAACACACGACAAACTCAACTCGCGTTAGTCTTTAACAAAGTCTTTTTCAATGAAAATATACTTACAGGCTGCGAATCTGAAGCGCCAGCAAAGTTGTAATGGTTGGAATTGCCCCACTTTTTAACCAAAGCTTTAGTGCACGGCCTTGATCTCTCCCAGGTTCATGAAGCAATCATCTGTGAAATGCGCTGCACACACTTGAATATTCGGATTGTACTGTTCTGGAACACTATTGTAAATAATATGTAACCATTCGTTTTAGTTTTCTCATCTTTTGGAAGGGCAAACAAAGAGGCTTTTATTTCTTAACGTAACACACAGCGTCTCCACGACATGGCTGTGGTGGCGACGATACAATGAGATTTACAAGTACGCCCGCCTTACTTGCGTAGATGATGTAGATTCGTGGGGGTGTGGTTACACGAGGCGTTTCAGGCTGGTCTGGGTGAGCATTCGCTTTTAGATAGAATGCATCTGACACTTTCATTTTTGCAATTTTATGTGTCTAATACATGCATGGGCAACTTATAACACACCAAAGACACAGAAAAACATGTAATCGCGCCATATGACCCCTTTAAAACGTAAAGCATTATTATATAACATATTTTATAAAAGCATTACTTGGCAAATTAATATTTATTTCAGTGTTATCAAGACCTGCATTTATCTCAGCAGTGATGTTCTGTTATGAATCCTTCATTAGTGTCAGGGAAGCGATATGCCAAAAATATAACTAAAATTGGAAACTTTGGATTTGTGTCATCCAAACCTATAGCATCCGATTCAAGTATTTCTAAAGAACCCCATTTGAAAGTCCTGCACCGGGCCTCACCATCCTCGCTGCTTTGACATCTACTTTACCCTCATCTACCATGTAAGCAGATTTAGGCATTACCACAGACAAGCTGTGGATGTACAGTCTGAGACCAGCTAAACATAACCTTCACAGAGGTTTTCCGGCTGTGTTTGTGTGTCCCAGCGCAGGACAAGCTCTAAAGAGGTTAGCAGTGTGTTTTATCTAGATAACAGGAGGCTAAGCTGAGAGTTAAAAGGTATAAAGCTGTTGAAATGAATAAGTAGAGATGATCCCAGTGAATGTGAGTGGAAAAAAGACTTCCGGTCTGGGTGTCATTAGGTCAGCTGTAAACTTTTTTGTCTAGGATTGTACTTGAGCACAGCATTAAAACAATACTATACATATAGAATTCTGCCTGTGCTGTATTAATTGACACTTGCAGTAAAAGTGTTTTGTTGTAGTGTTACTCAAATTGTGAAGGTTCGCTAACACTCGCACTGCATACTTCACCACGTCCATGAGAAATGTTTCCTCCGATTTCCTTGGTAACTAGATTGAAATTAAATCATTTATCATCCAAGATAAGAAAGTTTTATCACTTGATAAAATATCAGCCTTTAAACCCTGAGCAAACCGAGTGTAAGAAAGAGTGTTTGCACAGGAAAATACATCAGCCCATCCATCTGCAGGATTCAGGGTGAAATCAGTTTGGTGACATATAACATTGGATTCCTTTTCGCAGAACAGATTTTACGTGTCTAGTGTGCGAATGGATAAACTAAGGGCAAATATAGTTTTGTTACATTGACATCACAGATATGGGATAAAAGATCACACGCTAAACCATCCTTGCCCTCACTCTATTCTTACCTCTTAAAAAAATCCACAAATTCATTGCCAGTAGTGTGCAAAAGAAATTGTGCCCTTTCATGCTATTATGGGAATGTTATTTTAGCCCTGCAGAAATAAGGTTTGTTGAGAAACGGATTGAGAAAATGGAAATGACCTCACAAAATGTCTGGTGCATTTTGCATTGAGGTTTAGGCTATACTAAAGCTGTGGGGAAAAAAATACAATGGAGGACAAGAAAGAAAGGGACATGTTCAGTTATTGATGACAGATTTTGGCAGTAATGAGCCCCAGTAACAGGGATGAAGAGTCACCTCAGCCTCAGGGTTGCCAAGTCCACAGTTTTACAGCAGAATTTGGCTACTTTTAAACTGTTGCCACGGGTTGTTTTTTATAAAATTTGTAAAACTTAATTTTATATTATAATATAGTATCGTCATCGCTGTCATTATAAAACCATGGATGTCCAAATTTGCTGTTTGTCAGGAAACAGAAAAAACACTGTACTTTTTAAATGATTAAATAGGCTACTTTGTTTTCAAAGTTGACAAGCACTTTTTAATACTTTGTATTGGTTAGATATTTGCAAAATCCAGTGACAAACATAAGAAGTGACTAATAATAACTGATTTATGAAAAATGAAAATCAAGAAATATGGAGACACGTGGTTTCAGAAGGACAGCAGCTATATTACATTAGCTGAAATATGTCTTTGAATTTTAAAATGTGTTTGCTTGACCAATGGCTAGTAGGACGAAGTTTTGGAAACAAATTTACGATGCTAAAATTACACATTTTAGATATTATATAATAGATTATTACAGAAGTTATAGGTTTACAGGTATAGCTTTACTGTTAACTCAAAATGGCCAGGGAAAAACACTGTAGAGTACTTTAATTTAATATGTATTGCATGATTGAATTGCACAAGAATTGTTGTACTACATGTCTCTATTAATTAAGTCAATCGTGACTGTGTTGTGAAAAGAGAAGTGGAGTGCTGTCTACATCTGTATCGACCTACAGAACAATACAGTCTGCCCATAGCCTCCAGCGTACAATTTGTGTTTACCTCTGGAGAGCTTTGGTTTAACCTCTGATTTCAAGTTCTTGGTAAATATGCAGGGAACTATTAAATTAAACAGATTTAAAGTGACTGCTGTTATCCGTTTCAACAGAATACGAATTTCAAGCCACACTGTGCACCACAGAGCCGCATCCATTTACGTATGCCCCGTTACCAGTTCATAAAACAACCACCCTAAGCCCTGAACTGCTGTCTAGGGCTGTGTACTGCATGACAAATAGCTTACCCTGCTTTTAGCTCAGTTCAATAAGGCCAAAATTGCCACTTACACGATTTTGCTGAGAGTATAGCAGATGCGGTTGTGCAGTCTTGTGTCGAAGCAATTTGGGTCTCACATTTCAAGCAGAGGTAAACGTAACACTGGAGCTAATTTTATAGACAGCTGTGAATAAAATCAAGGTTTCAGTAGGTGATTTTATTCAATTTTGGTACTCACTGTCTGTCTTGCTGTCAGTAGATGCCACAGGTAAGAATGAGATACTGAAAATAACCTCTTCTTCACGTTTTAAAATAGCCCACAAAACAAGTAACCTGCTATGAACTGCCCCCATATCTGCGAAAAAATCTAAATCACAGATCAGATGTTATCAATATCAAAAACATTATATCATTATATGTTTACATTATTCATGTCTATTTCTTCCTCTTAAGGAAAATTAGAAGTAACATCCAATACATTGAGTGAGCAATTGATGCATTTTCTGAGCTCTGAAAGAGCAACCTCCTGGCCAATAACATCTTCCTGGGCATTAAACTAATAGCAGATAGATCTTAAAGTCTTAGTGAAGGTTTATTTTTCGAGAGACTGTCCATCACACGCTCAGATGTGCAATACCAGTAAGAGAACGAAGTGAGCTGTCGGCTTTCTTTCAGCCTGTAGAAGTGTGTGCTGAAGCATGTCTCATTGTGGGTTCATTTACAAGTTCACAGCAGCAGTATTTCACATTGCTGGGTCAATCGACAGAAAACCTGCATGCATGCCTCTGTAAGCACCTTGTGTTTTCAGGAGATTTAAAAAAGCATTCACTAATAAAAAATAATCTGCTTGTCCCCCATTATTCACATAGGTAAACAAATCCTGTAAATCTTACCGGACAGGCCATAGTTCAATTTTATGTTTTATTAAAAACAAGAACATACTGAGAGAGACCACTGTTTTTCGGTATTAAATCTGGAGGATAATGATGTGTTCATTCACTGTAAAAAACATTTCAGAGCTCAACTCAAAATTTTCTAGCGACTTGATGCATCTACATTTTTCAATAGGCTCAGATGAGGTTTCATAAATATATCACTTGAGGCAAGAGTTTGCCTGTAAAACTTTAATGGAGCCAATTGAAAAGTTTAGATTCAACAAATCACAAGAAAATTTTGAGTTGTAGAGGACTGAAAAGTTTGTACAGTGTTGACTGAATAATGGGGTGAAAATATATTTTATGTTGATTGTTGCGGACACCGTTACATTACAGCAATGTGGTCCTCAATGTGTAATTCATTCTGTAACTGGTATTAGTGTACGTTAATACATGGCTATCTGGACTTCTTCATTTCCATTGATCAATAGGCATTTTACAGTTACATATTTTTGTATAACAACAGCTTAATTGTTTAATTTACAACAAAGGTCTTCTAGACCACTTCAGATGTACCGTATACACTGGTACATAAATCTTAAATATATTCATCTAACATTTTGATGTGGATGTAAATGTTCTGTTGGTTGTTTTATTGTTTAAACATTTGTATACTGTTCAAAACTGGAACGGGAAGTTCTTGGACCAGAGTTGAACCAGCGTAGTTTATGTCAACCGAAGTGGTCTATAGTGAAGCTTTGCTGGTTTCTTAGCAGATGTTTTAAGCTAATCTTCAAGTTAGCTAATACAGTAGTAATATAGTACCTCAAATACAAATTTCATGTTTGTTTGTTTGTTTTGTGACTGGGATAATAGTTAAAAATGAAGTTGTGTGCTGTATGTTACTGTAAGTTGAAGAAATTTCTGAAGGGAAAAAGGGAGGATGCTCAACAAACCAAAGGATATTTTTAAGCAACCCGAGTTTCCTTGAGCAGTCAATATATTCTGATTTATTTATACTTTTCACAGCGCTTTTTGAATTTTCTGAGTTGAAGGGCAGGACTGTGCGAAATGAATCCAAAGGCTGCTGTTACAGCTCCGTCTGTGACCAAACTCATTTCTATGTTTGTTTTAGCGTTGTGTATATTTTACGCCGAGTGATTTGCGATTGCTGTTTGGTCGGGTGTTTGCATATGTTATTGATTTTCTCCAAAGCTCTCAGGGTGCCGAGGAATAAATAATCAGTGCAAAATGATTTCCTCTGTGTCGAGTTCAGCTTTATTTGCAAAGATTCCCTGGTGTGCGTCTTTAAAATCATGCTGTTAATTGTAGCCTAAATTCAGCAAAGCCAGGATAAGTATAGTAGGATTACAGAATCTTTGAAGAATTCTGAGTTTCGTTGGGTTGTGAAAAAGTAAACATACATGTGTATTCACTGTAAACCTGTCAGATCGCCAGTATTTCCCCCACATACCTATGAATCCATGTCAATGCATATAAAATGCGAGATGCTGCCTCTCAGCATCCACAGTCGAGCAACTGTATCTCAACAATGTTCTTGAATCTATCAAGATTGTGCGGTGAAAAGTCAGTTGAACTTATTTGAAAATACTGTCCTGCTTTGGTATGGAGGAGCTGGCACAAATAAAAACATATCAATTAATTTTAGTGTCTTTCAATGGCTTAATATTTTGGTATGACACCGTGTCTACACTGGGATTGTCATGCCGCACCGCGCCACGTCCGGTGTGGACAAATTTTTAAATAATAATGGGTTCTAATGCGTTCTATTGTCTCTTGTCACGTCGTTACACGCCGGATCGGGTGTAGACACGGTGTTACTGTATGTCCTCGGACAGCTAGGAGTAAGCCATTGATAGTCTGACCTTCCCAAAGAATGTGGCACTTTCAAAAATACCTGTTTGTTTGAGCATCCTGATTTGTCAACTTCTGAATCAATCAATGGCACAAGATTGAGGCAGAACTACATTGGTAGAGGTATACTGTTGCACAGTAGGCATGTTTGAGAAACATGATTGGAAAAAGTTATTTTGCCATTCTTTTTGAATTAAACCATTTTTAAGCTGATCATCAGTGAAGCCTTTACTAACCAAACAGTTCTTGGCCAACATTGACTACCACAGTAGGAAAAATTACAATGGTTACAAGCATTCTTCCAAATATCTTTCTCTGTGTTCATCCCAACAAAGAAATTTATACAGATTTGGAACAACTTGTGGGTGAGTAAAAGATGACAAAATTTTCATTTCTGGGTGAACGGTTCCTTTCAGCACATGTAAATGTATTATAGTGCACTTTTACCTGGGTTATATCAAAAATATGTTTAAAGTCTGTGAAAGAAAACTGCTCCTGCTCATGTGGTTCAGCAGTTGGTGAAAAGAATTGCGTGTGATGGAGCAGTTGACAGTAGCGATTTTTCTGTTTCTCATGATTTAATTTCAACCCAGAAATAAGCATTGTGTTCATTTGCTTTGTTCTGGATCAGTGATTCCCAGTAGGGGTACACATACCCAGGGGGTTAAGAAGAAACTTCAATCATGCTACTTTAAACTTTAAAACATTTAACATAACAATTCAGGGCTGTCATTAAATAAAAATAATGCCTCATACGATCTCTCACAATTTGTGAAAGACAAAGAACCTCTCATTAAGTGAAAAGAAGATACTTGGCGAGTCATTCACAAATTCAACTGTTTTATTGTTCAAAACTGAATCAGTGTCATACTTATGAAGGTATTTTTGGTGCTAAACAACTGAGCGCCTGTGAGAGTGGAACTTGTAGTTGTAGAGGTCGGCCACACGGTTTGTGATTTGTAGAATTGGATTTGTGCACTTGCACTGAAGGATTCAAGAAGGCGTAACTGTTGTGTTGTGTTGTGTTTGCGGGAGAGGAAAAAAATCTACAAATGTACTGATACACATGTGTGGCCGACCTCTACTACAAGTTCCACTCTCACAGGCGCTCAGTTGTTTCGCACCAAAAATACCTTCATACATACTGGTCACTTTATATAAATGCTGCCGAATTAGATTCAATGTAACATAGGTTATTAAGAACACATTTGCTTTACAGATAGCTTTGTGGGCTACATGTAACATTTGCAATGATATACATGCATGTATGCACACAGAAACACACACCAAGATAAAAATAGACGAGAGAGAAATATATAGTAGGTAGATAGACCATGAGTCAGATTGCCTATAGAAGCCACTATACAACCTAGTTAACAAGAAACATTAAATCCAACGGACTTTGTAACACTTTTCACACGAATGAACCGCTGTAGTTTTACACTTCAGAACACGAAAACTCTCTGTAAAGTCTCTGGTAAAGATAAGAGTAACACACTGTCAGGCTGGGAGAGTATAATTCACAGAGCAACATCTCACACCATGTAGCGCTTCTCGTTTCAAACATATACAATTAGAGGAAACACCCAATAGACACGTTTCCAGCTGTCAGAAAGCTCCTCTCTACAGACTGCAGAATATCACAGTAGCAAGACTACGACAACAAAGTGAGGTGGTCTTATTTCCCAGGGTCTTTCATGGAGTAGATGGAGGCAATCTCATTTATAGTGTTAAATATGAGATGTGGCTCCTTCACTCTCGTTCGATCTCTTTATTGCTCTCACGCGTAGTTTGTGGAGTCTGATCATGTGGTCCGTTGAGAGCTTCTGTCACTCATCCAATAGCTGTGGACTGACAAAACCCTCAGCAGTAGGCTTGGCAGAAACATGATTGGGCCCCAGATTCCTCAGTTTGGAGAATGGCAGGATAGGCCGCTTGAAAAATGCATTGAAACGTTGAGTGTCAAACAAGTAGAGCGGTTGGAGGGAGACCGAATTTCCACAGGTGTGTTTTTTGGAGCCAGGTCCAGTTGGCTCAAACTCTAAGCGCTTGAACAAATATCTAAATCCAAACTTGGTCTCTCGAACGATCAGAAGTGATTTCTCCCTTGTTTTTGTTTTTTTGCGTATACGGTTTCTTCAGCCAGAATGTTTTTCTGTATGCATTTGCCAGCAGTATGTAGAATGTGTTTGCTTTTCTGATTAGAGACGAAATTGTGTTTGTGATTTAAAATCCCGGTCAGTATTTCCTTGTTTCAAACACTGCGCACATACACTGCGGCTGCTCTAAGGGACCCGGTCAAATGCTTATCATTGGCAGCGTATTAATATAGTCATAATCAACTGAAAACCGTGGTCCTCCTCTTGTCCCGACATGCTTGTAATTACACTGACATGCATACGGTGGCAGGCAAAGTGGTTTTCGCTCCCTGCATAATGGACAGCTCCTCTTTAACTGTCCTGTCACGTTGCCTCGGGGAGCCGCACGCAGTTTCAAGTGCAGTTCTCATTGTTTGGTTGACTGCACCAGTAGTGCTCCTTATTTGCAGGAAGTCACCTTATAACCACATGGATAAAACGTGCAAATGTTACGCATGTCTAAGGGTCATAATGGACTAGTCACTTGACCTGAATAGGTCAGTTTTTAATAGTGTACCTCATCGGAGCATTAACTTAATTTGTGAGTGGCAGCTAAATGGAATTATTTCTTCTTCAGTGCTCTTAATATCTTGTTAGTCAGTAATACTTTGACATTAATCTGAAAACCGATTGTGGTTTCTGTTCAGTTGTGGGACTTCTAAAGTGTCAGGCTAGTGCAGGAAAGACCATTTTCATTATACTGTATTTGAGGAATATATAGAGCATGTTGGAGAGAGAGAGAACGGAAGGGAGAGGCGAGTGTAGGTGTGAATGGGTAGGTAGAAAAATGGCCTTTTATCTATTTTTCTGCACTGAGATTGTTGATATTTTAGGACTTTACGTTAAATTCCATACGTAAACACATAATCCTGAACATATATGGTCAGTCTACTCTATTTACATCACAGCTTAAACCGAATTTGGCTTGCGAGACATTTTTCCTCCATGAGTCTCTACAGTATGTCAGTGGCTTCTCATTAAAATTCAATGCGAACAGGCCAGTGTGGGTGCTTCAATGCTTTGGGTATTTTTCAGTTCAGGCATGGGTGATGGCCTCTGCTGTTTGTATTCTGGCTGTGTAGTGCCTGAGGCGAAACACAAGGTAAACAGATCTGCCATGAGCATCCAGGGCTGAAAATGAACTGGTGCACCCCGTTTTGCTGGGATTAATTGAATCCTCGCTGCCATTAAAGTGACTAGGAGAGTTGACTGACAGCTATCGCCAGTGAAAACGACAAGCACTGAAAAGATCTGGACTCCTGTCTGTTGTGCTGACTGTGACGATATCTCTCTCTGATGTGCGGTTCTCATTGAGGATGTCCTGAAGTCGAGTGTGAAGGCTATTACTTTAAATAGCTCTTTAAAAGCTTCTTTTCACTATCGTCCTTCCAAAAATACGAATCGCTTTCATCCAAAGCAATTTACAGTGCATTGAACAGTATTTTATAAGTGTGTGTTCCATGTGAGTCAAACATTGAGGTGTCGATTGCGTCATACTCTGCCAATTGAGTTACAGAAGTTAAAGAGGGAATTGACATTAACATTTATGCATTTTGAGGGCGCTTTTATTTTTATAATTGTAACCTGCTTGAACTTTGCGCTATTAATGCAATTCTCTACCAATAGAATTAGAATGTACATGAGGTGTTTTTGACATCTCAGTTGTTTTTCCTACACAGTAATAGAATTGAATTCAGATCGATTGGATGCTTGTGCTTTCTAAATGTTTCTATTGAGAAGTGGCCAATCATTTCATGTGTCTCTGGTAAGAAGAAATCTTCGTCATTATTTCTTCACCTTCATGTCATTCAAAACCTGTATATGCCTCTTTCTTCTGTGGAACACAAAAGAAGATATTTTGAGAAATGTCTCCGTGGTTTTGTGTCCACACAATGGAAGTCAATGGGGGCCAATGTTGTATGGTTGCCAACATTGCTCAAAATATCTTCTTTTGTGTTCTGCCGAAGAAAGATATTGATACAGGTTTGGAATGTCATGGGTGCGAGTAAATGATAAAATAATTTTCATTTATGAGTGAACTATCCCTTTAATTCTACTGATGAACATTGTAATAAACATTATTTTGCTTGACCTTGTTGATCATTCTTGATCAGTTTTTCTCTCATTCATATTTATACTTTCTCTCACAAATCGGCATATCTGTTTTCAAGATAAAGAGTCTTTTATCATCACCCCCAAACTGTTACTTTGTTCTATTTCAGTGGCTTAGCATGAGCCATCCCTGTGGAAACCCTCGTATCAGGAGCTGAATTGCAGGTGTGCCAGAACTGCTCATATTCAGATATGGCTGTTATCAACAAGCTTGCAGCCGGCGGGGTTTAGTGTACCCCTCTCCCATTTCAAAGGGGGTTTTCCTTCAAAAGAACCAAAGGGAAAGTTTCAGCTTTGGACTCTGGGATATAACCGTGTCCAAGGTAACCCTAAACAGGCTCGCTCGTTGTAGGTTAGGACATATGTACGGGAACGAACACAAGTTGGTGCGGCGCACAAACATAACAGCATTTGTATAACCGGACAGATCTCTTGAGCTGAGGCTATGTGGAAATTCTTGTAGTTTGAACACCTGTGTCCTTTAGATTTCCATTGTTTCTACATTAAGCATTGAAAATCTCCTCGGGTGCTACTCTCTACTACGTGTATTCAATCATGTGTCTAGATGTTCCAATTTCATACAGTGCATAAGGTGAAAGCTCTTCGCCTCTGAGCAACCGAACACCATCTTAAAACAAAATATGCTTCTGTGAGCCGCATACTAGTGCATGAGAGTCCTCATGACGAGAAGCTATTATTGTCTATTTCATTCTATTGTTTCGTAGCTTTGTGAAGATGAGAAAACGGTTGATGATTACCGGTTTAGATTAAACTCAGGTTAACAGGGTGAAATAGCCAAACGCCCACTGCTAGGATGTCCCATTCCTCACAGAGCTCTATAAAACATTCTGTCTTTCCACACCAGGTGGTTGGGCAGACGTTCTGGGGTAGCAAGTTAACTCATTGTCATGGCAACTGGTCTTGCGTATATTGTCTTTTGTGAAGGCACGGTTTGTATATTTCATATTCTACAACAATAAGGTTGAAATAAACTGATGCTTTAAATATAAAAGATTAACTGGACCGTATTTAACACATCGTGATGTAGTTCATGCCACAGCGACATGGTATTATTGGTTCATTAGATCATACATAGTGATGTAAGAAGCCTACACATAGCCATTCTGCTTTATATACTAATTGCTTGTCCAGATCTAACAGTGATGCACACAGATACTTAACTGCCTTAAATCACATTTCCAGCTTCTGGCGCATCATTTTTTTCTTTCCACCAAATAGTCAGTTAAAGGAGGTGTTTTAAAATGATGATTATTAAATATTATGTACCGTTGTAAGATTTCCTGCACTGCAGTAGAAAGAGTTTAAATGATGTTACTTCTTCTGTATCACAATGCATTATCAAACAATCGGCTGAATCTCATAAGAAACACTAATGGGCGGTTTCCCAGACAAGGCTTAAACCAGGGCTTGACATTAAGCATTGTCATGTGGTTGTCCTCCGGACAAGTAAATTTGTCATTCACTTGTCCAAGTACAAATATTACTTGTCCGAAGATAAAAAATGATATTTCATTTGAAGTGTCAATATAATTGTTTCGGATCCTGATTGGACTAGTTTGCTTCAGTGTTTTACCTAGTGTCCACTGTGGCCACCTAAATGTGTTAATACTCTCCATGATTGCTATAGCACAAAGGCAAGCAGTAATTATTATTAGTGTCAGGGCTGTACGTTAACTTTTTGAACATAGCACTGGTGCTACAGAGGCCAAACAGTTGTACACACAGTATAAAACGTCTGTTGCCATCATTAAAAAATATGCAAGTGCAGTTCATCACATGAATAGGCAGGAAACTGACAAATGACATTAATCTTACATACAGATGGGTAAATTAGGGCCATATAAGTTTTTGTTTATCTAAAAAAAAAAATTTTCTACATTCTGTGTATTTAATTTTTTACTATACAATAGAGGTACTGTATATTTGTCCACATAAATGACTGAAGTAAGTATTGTGTTACTATAGTAAACTGCAGTAAAATTCATAGATACAATACTGTTTTTGAACCTTACTACAGTATACTAAAGTGTTACTACAGATTATCAATTTACTACAAGAATACTACAATTTCCTTTAGCAAATACTACAGTATTTTTTCGTTTGAGTGCTCAAGTTAACAGGAGTTTTATTTCATTTGAGTGTTGAAGTTAACAGGAGTTTTATTTTGACGTGTCGTTGGGGAGACGCGGCTTGAGTTTTAGTGTGTCTGACGATAGCTGCACTCAAACAGTAAAATACAGGGTAGACGCAGACAAATCCTCGACCATCACTCGTGTAGTATGTTAATCTGTGCACCTCATTCACTCAGACACACAGAACAAGTTACGTTACTTGTCCGGTCGGGCAAGTAAAAGTCTCCCTCACTTGCCCATACAAAACATTCACTTGTCCCGGACAAGCGGACAAGCGTTATTGTCGAGCCCTGACTTAAACTATAGTCCCAGACTAATTTAAATGTTGGAGGTGTCTTAATCGAAAACAACGTGCACTGCTGCACTGCTGACACATCTTAAAATGGTTAGAGCATGGCGCTAGCAATGCCAAGGTCATGGGTTCGATCCCAAGGGATTGCATATACTTTGTATTTAGAAACAAATGTATGTCGCTTTGGATAAAAGCGTCTGCCAAATGCATAAATGTAAATGTAAATTTAAAATATATCAGTGCAATTGTTTTGTACTAAGATGCACACCAGTAATGTTTTTTTGTAAAGTATGTTTTTAAAAATGACTTAAATAATTTAACTAAGGCTTAGTCCTGGATTAAACTAATCCCTGTCTGGGAAACTGTCCCTTAATTGTGATTTTAATGCATTTAAAAAGTTAAGCCATTGAGTTCAAGTAAGAAAAGTTTCCACATTTCACCTTCCAAAACTTGTGAAGTGAATTATTGATGTTGTCTACTGACTAAAGAATAAAGAGCAATTTACTTCGTGTGGGCTTGCTTGAATTAATCATTACATGAGACTAAGATGCGGGTGATGATTTCTCTTTCGTGAGAAAACCCACCAATTTTCCAGTAAATGACAGATGTCTACTTGCGCACCAAGATCCCGTCATTATCGACAGCATCGGTTTACCGCACCCATCAAACATTTAGCAGACAGTCTATTGTGGTTGTTTTGCATTCTTGCATTTTTTCCGCCTGCTATGTAAAAGCACGCAACATGCAATTTTAGCTTCAAACATTTCTGTCGACACGACAGACACATTAGGAAAGCTGAAGAAGGCTATCGGCAGAGTTAATTGACCCTCACGATTTGTAAACGTTACGCAACTTGCTGACAGACTGAATCAATGCAGTGTTAACTGCAACATTACAATTATGTTTGCATGTATATTATGTATATAAATCTGTTTTGAACAACTGAAACATATTCAGATCCTCCTTTTCCTCTGAGAAATGCAACAAAGGAAGCGATTTTTTCCCCCAAGTATACACTTTCTCTCCACTGTCTTTCTCTCCCTCCCCCCAGACTTCAGGGACCCCTTGATATCTTCAATAAAAAGGTAGCTATAGTTTACTTTCCATGGAGATAAAAACCGACTGTATAAGATTTGTACATTTCAGAGATGCAGATGTGCACAATGGTCCAAGAGCAGTTTTTGCAGACAAACACACTTTCAAGTTCCTTTCCCACTGGATTTATAGCGTGGATGATGCGGTTAGAAGTGTTGAATGTATGGTGGAGTGGGGGAGCTCTGTGACAACACTGAAACAGATAGAGAGCAATGGACTGTGAATTTATCCCCTGCGTCTGTGGGCTGGCACACTTGATCAATACTAATCCCCTCATATCTCACGGGTCACATCGGACGGTATGTTTCTAACTGTTAACACATGAAGTGACTCTCAGCAGACACATTTAACAGTTCTCTGGGACATGATTTTGTAAATAAGCATACTAGCATTAATTCATTTATAAAGTTTGTGGGTTGTCAAAGTGAACGTGTCAACTCAAACGGGTAATTTAATAATTATACACTCTTATTTATAATGATAATCTTTTTATGTTCTCTACAAACTACCCGTTTTCAGATGTTATGTCTGTGAAGTAGTGGTAAAGTTGTTCTGTAAAATTCTGCAGATGTTCTTTTCTGTGTTTTTGTGTGCAGTTATAAAAAATGCATAGACATCATTTGTGTGCAAGTGAAATGAGCTGCTGCCTCTGTCCGCTGTTATTATAAACACATGTTTTGCTATATATACAGTAGTATCTTAGACACAAATTATTTCATTTCTAAATTTATTTATTTCATTATGAAGAAAATGAAGGTGAGAAGTATATGAAAAATTATTAGATTAATCACAATAATTTTATCATAATATTTTTATTTTTAATAATTGTTTAATAATCCTAGTTTGTTTATTTTTTTGCATGATGAGCATGTTTTTATTTCATGTGTTGATGTATTTTCATTAGTTATTGCTAGTTGAAGGCAGGTGATATTAAGTGGGAAGAACATTATTTTTCTAGTCTGCATTTGACTTTTGCTTTGTTTTCCAGCACTAGAAAGACTCTTAAGTTTTTATACTCTATGTGCATTTTGCAATATATCGTTTTATTTCTGAAAGCTGCAATCTGTAACTTTTGGGTTAAAAAGAAACAAATCTGGTCGGATTTTGCAGTGTTGTTTTTCCAATACACCTGAAGATGCAGTTCTATGTTTTAAACTGATATGGCAATTAAGAATTTTCAACTACTTGTTTACTTGATTGATCTTTAGACTTGATTTTATTTCCAATATTAGAATGGATCCTGGTAATAAATTTGGTGCCTTTGCCAATAATCTGTTAAATGAAATTCCTTTGAGTCTGTTTTGATCAGTGAACAGACGTGTAATTTTTACGTTAATTCAATAAGGGTTTAAGGCCTGGTGCACACAATATTCTTTACTGACAGAAGATGCTTCCACATTCATCTATGTACACAAACGGACAGCAACAAAAAAAGATGTCCATATTTAGCAACAATGAGCTGGAAAAAACAATCAAATTTTCCCTTGAGGCTAGTTTCAGAGGAAAGTCTATAATTTTATGAACTCTATATTTATTTTGAAGAGGCTGTGCCAAAATGTATTCAAATTAAAAAAATATCTCTAACAGCACAAATGTTTTATGAACATGATAAAGTTTACACTTTGTGCCTGAATATGTAAAATACAATAATGCTTCCAATGCTTGTTATCCGATGTGTCTCATGGTTTGATGGACATTAGCAGTGTATACATCAACAGTGGATAGTGACAACCCCGTCCCAACAAATCCAAAATGATGATTGTGGACAGTCTGTCTAATAAAACAAATATTTTTTCTAAAACAAATCAAAATTCAGTAGTCCACGGCCAATTGCTCACAATTACCCTTATACAGATTTCCCACCGTGAACAAGATCTAGTAATGAACGATGCCTGCTTAAATCTGTCCTACTCTTGTCCTCTGGCCCTCAATGCACGTCTTTGTCTCAGAATGAGAATGAGCCATTCTCTCCCTCACAGATGATCGCTCTTGTCTCCACAGCCGCCTGCTGAGGACGTGACAACCCACGTGGTCTGGATGCCAGCAGCTGCCTCTCGGAGCCCCAGACGCCCACTGGCAATCTGAGAAACGGCCTCCGTTTCTGTGCTCCAGACCCCCTCCGGTCCGCGAGGGACTAGTGAGGATTATTGAGTCTTGGGATTAGTGAAGTGTTCACTTTGGCCGTGGGAGAAAGGGCAAACTATTACTCGTGAGTATCCTCTACTGCTACTGCCAGCCTCGGTTCTACCTTTGCAATTACACTCATTATGCCCTTTTGTGCTTGCTCTATAGAAAAGAAAATGTAGGGAAGAGTTTATTAGAGCAAATGCTTCATCAAACATTATCTGGGATTTTAATTGCTTTTCTGGGATTTTATCTGGGATTTTAATTGCTTTTAATCTGGATTCATTACTTTAAACTCAGACTTGGAGTATTTTCCAGTGAGTTTTTTCTTGTATTTGGTGCCACATAAACAATAGATTCATATATTCAACCGGTCTCAAACACACAGGGCAAATGAAAAGCCATCACAGTGGTCCCCTAAGCAGGGAACATAACCTCAAGAGTTCAATGAGATTATCCCTGCAGTAAGAATACATGCTTATTTATTATTTCTCATTAACTTTATAATGATCTTTCACCGTTATACTTATTACAGTTATGATATTTGACCTGTCTATGTCGTCTATATGTTTTTGATTCATTATTATTCATTAAGGCTACATTTCAGCTCTGTATTAATTATCAACATAACAGCAGTGAATGTAAACAGAGCCATCTTTCTTGTCTTATACTCAGAATGTGTTCAAGACTCAGCAACACTACAGCAGATTGAAACCAGTTTCATGCGATATGGTACAGCTGAAGTATTGCAGGCGATGCCATGCTATTGTTGTGGTCAGAAAATGCCCGAAGCAAGACTAAGGCATGGTAGTGTTTCGGTCAGTGTATATGTGAGCGATGTATAATGTCAACATATTGTAACTTTTTGCTGTCAATTATTGAAATGATGTATAACACGGCTGTTTGAAATGGCTCATGCCAGCCACCTCGGCTCACTGTAGATTTCTATTGAATATCTTACCTCTACCTTTTACTGCCTGTGTCTGTAAAATAAACGTGAGATGAAGGTAGGGGGTTGGAGTGCAGAAGGCCCTGGGTCTACGGTACATGGATAGAGTTTTCTCTGTACTGTATATCGACTGTTTAAATCTCTAATACTTTATGGTGATAGCAGCAGATAGCACATTTGATGTTTTGCACAAGACCCGAATCCAACAATAAACATGTTCACTTGGATATTTGTCAGATTACATAAGTAAATGGGTTGCGAACAGCATCGCATGTTGTGTTTAATGCATTTTAAGCGTTTGTTTATAGCCTACCTGCCATCTGAAGCCAATCCCATTACTTTCACAGATCATTCAGGTGGTCGCTTGACCTTTCCAATGTAATGGTAATTTGTTAAAGGGGAAGGTGCATTCATCACCGCCATAGTTTGACTTGGTATTTTCAGTACATTTGTGTTTGGCTGCCTTTATCACGAGCACCAAATAAGCAGAATGGCAATTCTAGACTCTGTAAAAGCCAATACATTACAGTCTTGTTTCCTGAAAGAATGGATGGCTAATCAGCCCGCTCTCCGATCAATCTGGAAGCTCGGCAGTCATGCATCTCCCGTCCGCTCATGAGAGTGTGCTCACACTCTGAGTCCTGCTAAATGAGTGTCAGACGAGTCTAGCAGCTTTAGATAAGACAGCCGCACAATGGCTGCCATACACACACAGACACACAAAGGTGCGTGTACGCGGTCTGAAAGCACCAGGAGGTTGCGGATATGATAAATGCAATGGAAAGAGTGTCCTTTCAAACGCAGCAGTGTTTCGCCAGTGCATTCTGCTCCTGTGGAGCTGGAGCGAGAGGGTGCAGCTGAACTGAGACCAGTGCTGATCTGCAGTACCTGAAGTTAATTAACACCAGAGATCCAGCAGCTGTTGTGCCTGAAACTTACACACCAGCACTTATTCCACACTATGTGCTAACACTTTTATGGACACATGTTTTAGTTGACGAATAAATCGTACATGTGTCCTATGGTGTGACAGTAAATATGAGAAAACAAACTGTTAATATGACATTGTTTATATTATTAATATTTATATTTATCATATAACAGAGATTTATGTAATTTTTTCTCAAAATCTTTGCCGTCGCACCATAAGAGACATTTGCATATTAGTCTGTCAATTACATTTAACCATTTGGCACTTTTATCTCGAGCGAATTATACTGCATTCAAGCTATACCTTTTTTGGTAACACTTTACAATAAGGTTGTATTTGGTAACATTAGTTCATGTATTAGCTAAGATGAACTGACAATGAACAATAATTGTACAGCATTTATTCATCTTAATTCATATTCATTTCAGCATTTACCAATACATTTTTAAAACCATAAACTATATCTGTTAACACTGTGAACTAACATGAGTACTGATATTAACAAAGATGAACAAAATGCTGAAAATCAATATTCCTCATTGCTGGTTCATGTTATTTAATGCATTTACTACATTTTTATCAGCATGTGTGTCATTAATCGAACCCACAACCTTTGTGTTACTACACAATGCTCTAGGTATAGTGGTCATAGGTATGTTCTGTAGCAAATTTAAATAAACGAAAAGTACTATTACTATGGTGGATTTTCTAATATAATATTGCACATTTAGTTAGTTATAGGCCTCATGCACAAGTTCGATTTAGCTGTAGGCCTCACAAACTGCACGCACACCATATGTATGAATCTGAGCACTTGAACACATGCACGTACAACACGTAGACATTTCTATATTTTATTGCGCACACCATATACAGTATGTACGAGTTTGAGCACTTTTAACATTGCACATATGTAATATAATTTTGCACACCATATATGTATGAGTTCGAACACTGGGTTGCTTCTGGGTTATTTCACAATGTTCTAGCCGGAGTAAGACTTTGAAAAACATAATGGTAAATCATGCATCTGTACTGCTTAAGAGTACATGATATATACGTTTTTCTTTTAAAATTCTGTGAAGCGCTCGTCACGATTAATTCTAAGAAAGTGAGACTAAAATATAACTGTGGCAAGCGCAAAGGGATGGGCCAGGTAGGCCGGATTGAAATATAATAGTGGCAAATGAGAAGGGGACGGGCTAATGAAAAGATGATAAACCTGATTGGTGAACAATGCGAAAAACAACCAGAGATTTCTGTATAAAGTGTGGAGTCAGATGTGCATTTGTTAGATTACTTCGGATGAACTCTGAATATCTCACTTTGTTGGCTCGAGCAAATAAAGTTTAGAACTCTTGGCATCTGGAACCCTTGTCTGCGAGATTTCTTTCTGCGTTGGAAGGCCGATTCGCCTCAACATTACCTGCAATAAATAAAAAAGTTTAAGATGAGGCACTAAAATTATTAACTGAAAATAAATAAGAGCTATAGCAGCTTTCCTGTGGCTCAGTGGTTAGAGCATGGTACTAGCAACGCCAAGGTCATTGGTTCGATCCCAGCGATTGCACATACTTGGAAAACAAATGTGTAGTATAATGCAATGCAAGTCGCTTTGGATAAAAGCTTCTGCCAAATTATTATTAAAAATATTAGAAATAAAACCAAATTCAAAATATGAATAAAACTCAAAACTATAATAACTATAATATTTGCCATACAGTAGTGCTTTTGGGGAAAAAAATCAAATGGATTATTATTAGAGTCATTCTATGTAACTATATAATTTGACTAATACATAATACAACAAACATTTTATTCATTCAGCAGGAGCTTTTATCCAAAGTGACTTACAAATGAGGGTGCATTCAACATTTTGCCTTCAACAAAAAATAACAATAATGCACAAAGCATAATTCTTAAGCTACGCATAAAGCATGCATCCTATCATGGTAGTATATGCTAATTACACTGGTGTCCATATCTAAACAGCGATTGGTTATAATGCGTTTCACTCATGCAGTCCATTAACTGACAAGACAGTTGAAGCAGTATGAAATAGATTTGCTGTGACTTTGACCCCATCAGCAGAGCACAAATGGAGGAACATCTGCCCCATACATTCCACCCACAGGGATAATAACATGTCTCATTACACAAGAGCTCACTGGAGATTCTTGTAGGGCATCCATCCACTGGTCTTGCTAGAACAAACAAAGTGTTTTTTTGTTCATCTATTATTTATCTGTATATCATCTGTCTGTTTTAATTTGCTTTCTGGAAGCTAAGAATCTATAAAGATTTATCACCACACGGGTTTATCACTTATAATGTGAGCGGGGCCTTAGAAGCCATGGCACATGGATCATTTATACTAAGAAGACACATAGGCCCATTTATTTGCTAAGAGCACTATGTTATAGTGAAGTAACTAGTAAGCTTCTCAATTGTGGACACAGCCATTTAGTATGATTTGACATCCGTGTTTCTTGTTGGCTTTGCAGAATCGAATACTCTCATCATTGAAGTGGGAGTTCCTTTCTTAACCCTTTCTCTGAGGTTTTATCTAGCAAACAGTTGTTACTGATGATACACAGTAATCTTATATGACAACTTTGTATGCTGTACATATACCTATTCAGGATTATGTTAGAAAAAAGTTGGTAACTCTAAACCGTTCCTCTGTAAACCCACAGGAACATCTATTAATAGGCTGTTCTTTATCTATTCATTAGGATATCAATAGGAAACGTTCCCACTTGAAGCAGGATGTAACCTTTGAGCCTCGGATTGATCGGACATCATCAGAAAATCCTCGTATCTTGGATTTCTGATATCTTGCATATTATAGCTCAATTATAGCTTGCCGTGGTGCTACAGAGAGTACTTATGGCTGTGTGGGTGTTAAACAGAAATGTTCTCTTTTGAGTTGAAGTCGCAGTTTCTGTGACGGACACATTCATGGTTGTGACTAAGACAACCATGCCGTTGGGGGTTGTTAGTGTGTTTGTTTGTGGAGGCTCGACATGCGTTTTCTTAGCGTTGGTATGGTTGGAAGCAATGCAAGTAAATGAACCATAGCATGTATAGTAAATCCACACTTAAGCTTTTTCTCCTTTCTTTGTGTTTATATTCTGCCCTTTGGGGGCATGTTCAAGCGTTGGAGACATTTTTCAGTGTGAAGGGTTTACTGCAAGAACTTCCTCATAATGTTGGCCTGTTTGCACACAGTTTGCACTTACAGGTACATAACAAGGCAAACTCAATAATGTCTGCATAGTAATGTCTGTACGGAAGAAGGGTTTTATAATTACAAAAGTGAGGAGGAAGCTGTTAATGGGAAATAAATTGGAAGAGGGACGTGAGTATTGTGTAGGTGACATGCATGCTTTGGTACTGAATGTTATAGGTCAGATTTAATGTTTTTTTTACCACATTGCTTTGACTGACCAAATTCAATTGGGCTTTTGTGGCGAAGACCTTAACTGAGTTCTAATAAGCTCACGAAGCAAATGTAAACTGTGTCATTAAGAAAAGGTAATTGGTATTTTCCTTAATAGTGGAATCGAAGACTTTCCAAAAGTCTATTGAAAGAGAACTTACTGTATGATGGGCCTAAGAGAGAACATGAGGGACAAGAACCTTCCCTGCTGAGACTTATAAATCCAAATCCTCTCTGGGGATTGAAAAGATGGATGCCCAATTTTTAGCAGTTGGATGCCCTGCAGCAATACACCAGTCGCTCTCCTTAAAATGATAGGCTAGTTTTCCAACAACAACAAAAACACAGTTGTTTTTCAGGTTTATAGAATGTGCACAGTGCATATGGTGTGCAAATAATTGTGACACTTATAAATGTGGACAATAATTTCAGTTGGAAGTAGGAAGAAAATGTAAACCAATGCTGTGTTGTGTAATATCTACAGTATTTGGCCATGTGCGAAGTCGGAAGCACATGGTAATTCATGTGTAAGCTTAAGTTTTTATTGGGACTTCAGAATTGGAACGTTGCTAAATCAAGGATGAATTTTAATCTTGTGCAGCACGAGAGCAATCAATCTTTTACATTCTGTCCCTCAGCTCTTGGGAATAAATTCAGCACAGTTTCATGTATTTTATCCCTTTTCCACATAAACCAGCCGGGCAACAACATTACAAGTGAGAAAAGCATTAACTTCTTTGCCTTTGTGCATGATTGTGTGGATCAGTGGTTTATAAACTATGGTAATTTGAACACCACACATAATTCCTTGAATTGCTTTTCGTCAAATCATGACGGTTGGACTATTATTTTACATAACAAATGTTCTTTGCTGGACAGTTCACCCAAAAATGAAAATTCTGTCATCATTTACTCCGCCTCATGTCATTTCATACCTGCATAAATCAAGAAAGAAAGATAAGAAAGATATTTGGAAGAATGTTAGCAATGTTCAATTCTGTGACATCTTTGACTGCCATAGTAGGCAAAATTAAATGGTAGTCAAAGGTGCCCCAGAACTGTTTGTATATTGTATATTATATATTCTTCAAAATATATCACATTCAAGAGTGTTCAAGAGACAAAAAAAGATACAATAATTTTTCCTACTGTAGTGGATGATGTCACAGAACTGAAAATTGCTAACATTCTTACAAATATCTTTCTTTGTGTTCATCAGAACAAAGACATTTATACAGGTTTGTGAGGGTGAGTAAATGATGACAGAATTTTCATTTTTGAGTGAACTAACCCTTTTATTTTTGCAGAACACTTACTGTCATGCAAGCTCACCCATCTCATATTAGCCCGGTTAGACAAACTCAGTGGAGCAGAACTCTGACACAATATACTCAAAAATAAACATGAATTAATGATAAACATTGAAAGTAATATTTTAAATTAAATGATAGATGACAGAGGTACATTCTGACCACATTTATCACATGAAACACCATGCAGATAAATGGAAACAAACAGCATAACATTTTGTGTTTGGTGTGGTTTTCCTACCAGACTTTGATTGAATACACAACCGATTAAAGCCACCTTCATGGCATCTTTCACCTCCTCAACTCGATTAAATCAGTCCTTTACAGATACACTGCACTCCTCCTCCTCCACTGGATCCTATTAGGCCTTGTGTTTTCTGCCCTTTTACCCTTAAATGGTTTAGTCAGAGGTGAGTGTTACCTGCCTCACAAATTCAGCTGTTAACGGTAACCTCCTAACACAGATGCTTTTAGATTTAGACAAATAAAGCAAAGAGATGACTAGTAGAATAGCCTCTAAGAAAGAGACATAACTGTAAACAGTTATTTTCTAAATGTAAACATGTGCACCTAGATGAAATAGCAAGGAAATGTTGGCATTTAACTGAAAAACATGACAAAAGTTGATGATTTTGGTAACACTTAGCAATAAGGTTGTATTTGTTACCAATAGAAATAGTTGCAGTACCTAACATGAACTAACAACAAACAATGTAGATTTTTAGCATGTATTGATTTTAATTATATTAGGTGTATTATTTTAATGTCAATTATTAAGATTAGTTATATTAACTTTAATAACTAATCCTAATGTTGTTCATGTTAGTTCATTGTGCAAAACTATTGTTAACAGATCCAACTTTTGATTAAAAAATGGATTCATAAATGTTAAAATTAACATGAACTAAAATGATTAAATGCTGAAAGTATTGGTCATGTTTAGTTCATGTTACCTAATCCGTTAACTAATATTAACAAATACAACCTTATTTTAAAGTGTTACCATGCTTGTAGTGTTGATTTTTTTATTTTTAAAATACAGCTTTCAATCACATAAATGCAACCATTGTACTTATTTTGTCATAAGGATGTTTCTATCCCCTTTCTCTGACTGCGGGCTGTCTTTGTATCCTGTCTCTTATCTTCACTCTCTGCTTGTTTAGCGCCACACTTCATAAACGCTAACACTGGTAGTGTTGCTACAGTGACTTTAGAAGCCAGTCAGGTGTCAGCTTTCCCTGCAAAGTCACGCTGAAGCACTGACACCACACCTCTGCAGCTGCCGATACCCGGCATCTCCGCGTGTCAGCACTTCTTGCCTTCTGTCATATTAATCTGCCGCTGAGTGCATTAAAATGTGACTTTGGCGTAAGCAGTCGCTGCAGTGCTGACTGTAAAATGCCAGAAAATGTTAGCTGAGACGTGAAAATCCTATTCGGTCAAAAGGGAAGCGTGCGGTACATTTCCTCGTTCAAGGACATAACCATGGGGTGGAAGCACATGACTGATGACAGAGCACGTCCTTTATTAACTGAAGCATGAATTATTTTTGATTTGTCACAGGCTGACGATACATCACGCTATTTGAAATGTCACATTCACATTGAAATAAGGAAAAAACGCAGGCCCAGAAATGATTTAAATGAGACAACTGAATGTTTTCTGGTTGTTTTCTGCAGAAAGTCAGAAATCATACTATGAGTAATACAGTGGCAGTTATACTATTTTTAGTTCAAGCATGCTGTACTCGCTTTTTATGGGATATGATGATGTGGAAATGAATGCATCGAGTTTGGGTCAAATGGATCTGCAGTCCCTGGTGAATGTAATGCTGGCAGGGCTCCATCTGAGACCGTCTTTCTTCTCTCGATCAACAGCACGGTACATATGCGGCAATGCAAATGTGCAAGAGTATAAAAGAGGGTTTTTACGACGCTTTTGGCAGGAGGCTTCACATTGAAAGGGCTATTCTGAACCCATATGCCGTAAGAAGTCTTTAAAAACTCATCTCCATTTATTTCCATGCAGTCGGGTGCTCTCTGGATTCTCTTGAAGATAGTGATGTAGTTCATGCATGTCCGTTCACAAAAGATGCATACACATTTTTCGGCTTTTCCTTGGAATTGATTTCAAACATAATAATGTTATTTTATATAGTTGCTCGTGTAGGCCAGTTGGCAGTGGGTTTAAGAGAGTTAGTGCTAATGATTGTACACTTTAATTACCTGGATCATTAAGGAAGGCATCAGTGTAAATCACTGTGCTCCTGTGGTTTGCAGTGGCACACCTACGGTTCAAAGCGTGTGACAGCAAGCTAAAGGACAAAATCACTCACAACATCAGACTGAGTAATCGTGCAATTAAGAGAGCAACAGAATGATATTGATGCTTGCATAGAAAATTGCACTGGGCACTATTCTGTGTGTTACGGTATAAATTATTTTAATTGGTGTGTGAAGGTCTCGGGATTATGGGGCTTGATAATGACAAATAGGCATATGTGATCCTAAACCTCTCGAACGTGGTAAATACAGTTTATATGTGATCCTATACGTTTTCCTGTATAGCTCAAATGGTAGAGCATTGTGGTAGCAGCTCATGGATTTGATTCCCAGAAAACACACATTGATAAAATGTTTGAATGCATTCTAAGTGGCTTTAGATAAATCTGAATGCATTAATGAAAATGCATAATTTATCTTAATTTATCAAAATGATCAAAGTGTAATTCCAAGAGCCTTTTGAATTGACATTCACGCATTTACTGGCTGATGCATATGGCACACAAAAATGGCAAGCACTGGTTGAAATAGACAGTTGCAATCTAGATCGTTCACCCCATTATTTACTCACCCTCATGTCATTTCCAATCTGTGTGACTTTCTGTCTTCTGCAGAACACAAAAGAAGATATTTGGAAGAATTTTGGTAACCAAACAACATTGGATCCCATTGACTTCCACTGTATGGATTTCTCAAAATATCTTCTTTTGTGTTCCTCAAAAGAAAGAGTCATATACACGTTTCAAATGACAATATTGAATGAATAATGACAGAATTATAACTTTGGGGTAAACTATGCCTGTGTTTAGTATCTAGGAATTTCCTATGCAATGCTTTGCTCCAGCATAGCTTCACTGAAAAAAATATCTTGTAGAATTTACTTAGTAAAATCCTCGTAACAGTTGGCACAAACATTTTTTAAGTAAAATTTGCAACTATAACTCAAGTACAACTTACTTACCAGAATAGAGTCAATTCTACTTATTAAATACATTTAGTTTAGTTAAAATATCAAGTAAATGTTCCTTAAAGTAAACAAAAAAATTACACTGAACAAAAACATGTGTCTAACTCAAACTTCATGGATCATTTACTTTCATATTGAAATATACTTTTTTTACAACATAGAAATAAGGAGAGACTGGTGGTTTCTGTACTGGCATTAGCACAGTTACTGCTTAATAAGTGAAATAACACACTTCATGACTAATAGTGTGCCTCCCTCAGCCTAGGCACAAGCACCGCTCTTCTGAACAACGGTAACAACTTAAAAAACCTAAACTTACAGAAATAATACCAAAACTCTCCTAAATCTCAAACATAAATCAACAAAAAACAAACAAATCTTTCTTTTTTACTGAAAAACACTTAAAATGACAGTTAATCTGGAAAATGAATCTCCTAATTTACATTTACGTTTATGCATTTGGCAGACGCTTTTATCCATAGCGACTTACATTGCATTGTACTATACATTTGTTTCTGACTATGTGCAATCCCTGGGATCGAACCCGTGACCTTGGCATTTCACTTCAGTTCAGACTTCAGACAACAGCTCACTTCAGCAGCCTCTTGCACTCAGATACAAAGCATGCTGGGAACTACAGATCAATTGCCAAGGTTATCTACAAAAATGATTTATGTAGTCTCGACACAAAATAAATAAGTAAACTTAATTTGACCAATTTAAATGGGTTTAACATAATAAAATTGAGTTGGATTTACTTAATAATTTGTTAAATTAAAATCACTCAAACAAAATATTGAAAATCTTAACAACCAAAATTAATAGATTCACGATGTTTACGTTATTTTAACAATTTTTTGTTAAAAAACAGGAACATAATTATATTAAGTATTTTAATAATTTCTTTTCATAAAATCTACTAAGGCACATAAGAATATTTTTCAGTAAGAGCACAGTAGTATGTCAGTTTTACTATGTTTATGAACCTAAAATGTTATCAAGACAACTGCCCTAATTTTAGCTAAAACACACTCAAATCCCCTCACTCTTATTTAAACCTACACCAATTAGTCTCTATCTGGGAGCTAAAAAGCTTGGAATGTGAAACTTTTCAACCTCATGTGATTTCCCTATGGTTTAATTAGCAACAATCAGATTTATACGTTTATGCTATAAGAGCAGTCCCCCGAGTGAAGATTCCTGAAGATCTTGCTCATTAGAGGACCTGCTCTTTTTGCTTTCACCCAGTCTGATTAGCTTTGAGTTTGAAGCTGAAGATGCTGCGATCAGTGAGCTAAAGATCAGAGCCGGATGGCTATTAACAGCGTCCAGACAACAGTTCACGTCAGCAGCCTCTTATTATTGACCATGTGATGAATGAAATACTTCAAAGTTGTTTGAATATTAACGTGGTCAGACAGACGGCCCCCATCACTGTAAGGGGCATCCAGATCAGACCGCTGTGTTTGCTAATGTAAACTCTAGAGGGTTGAATTTTGTATGAGATTTAAAGGGTAGGATGTCTGTATATCACTATTATGGCTATTTACAGCATCAGGAGCAGAGTTTGTAACAATAGCTTGGCAAAATGAAAAGCAGGTGTATGAGATATTACTGTACATACTGTATTACTTGGATAGTGGTAAATCAATGGTAAATTGATCACTATATTTCATACCATTATCTGCCGTTTTTACCAAGCCCAGTATATACAGAAATCTTCAATCCATTTTCATACAGTCTAAAAGTGCTGGGTTATCTTCAACCCAGCACTGGGTAAAAAGGTGACGAACTTAGCCGTTGGGTTAAATTAAGATAGAAAATTGACCCAACCATGGGTTAACTCAGCATTTTGGGGTAAACATCATGTGTGTCCATCACGACAAGTTCCCTTCAATATACTGTATAATGCAAAACATACGACTCGAATACGCAGAATAATTGATAACTAACAGATTAACAAAATGAGTTATGAGTAAGCGATTGCGCCACCGGCGATTTACGCGCACACGCAATATTCCAGCATCTCAAACTTGACAGCCTGTTCATTATCAAAATAAAATAGTAATTGCCATTATAATTATTGTACGTGCTTTTTTAATAAAATATATGCATGCAACAGGTCAGCACGAACGTTTTCCATTAGCGCTTGACGAGTGGGGTCTGCCAAATGAGGTGGATCGGATTTCGGGGGAGCTGGATCCGGCTTTTTCCGGCACAAATTAAGCCCTGGGTTCATCCATTTTTGACCCAGTGCTGGGTTGAAAATAACCCAGCATTTTTTAGAGTGAAGGTCTGGCAGATTTAGATGGGGTTTACTTTCTTTAGCTGAGACAAAAAAGTAAATCTCTTAAACAACAATAATTAAAACTCCTTTTTCATAGAGACCTGCTTGTTTATCAAGCATCTTTAATGGCTAAAACTTTAATGTAAGGTTGATTTAAGTTGCAGAGAGATTTTATAAACATCTAACCACACCGATTTCATTCTCTGCTATATCTGGGCTCAAGATTGATTTAGTGGCTGCCCTTTGTGATTACAATCAGCACACTGAAGTAAATGAAACAGTGGAATGGGGACAGGTTCTGGTACTGGTCTCAATGCGACACGGCCATCTTGAGGCTATAGGCTTTGAATCTCTCGTCAGTGCTGAGCTGGTATACTGAAGACAGGACTCTCACCATCAATCAGTTCTCTCTGTGCAAATGGCCCAGACCTACTTCACTTACCCTTACTGAAAAAATACTCCCCTCTAAATCAAAGTGGGAATAACATTTCTTCCATCTCCTTCTGGCTGATTAGGTTATTTAACAACACTGAGCGGAACACAGCACAGAGCTGATGCATACAAATGAAGAGATGTAAATCTGTATACATATAGCTGACTAAGGACACGGATAGAGTTGTTTACTATGTGTGAGACTTCTGATTTAATGTTAAAGCAGAGGTGTATAGAAGCTTTACTCGTGCAGTATAGTGTATAGTATGTGTAGTGGGTGTACAGTAGGTGTATGGTATTTTACTTATCTTATAGTATCTTATAAAATCTCATAAGTATCTCATAATTTTACTTTACTACATTATATATATATATATATATATATACTGTATAGATAGATACTGTATAGATAATTTCATAAAATGCATTTTTTACATGTTTTTTTACCTTACCTTTATACTTAAGTACATTAAAAATCTACTATCTTACTTTTACTCAAGTAAAATGATTTTTGAGTAAATTACTTGAGTAAAAGTAAGAAAGTACTTTTTTTAATGTAAAAATTGCCATGTATTTTTTCAAATGTAGTTGAGTAAAAAGTATGATATATGCCATGCTTTATAATGTATGGAAGTAAAATATTTCCAAAGTAAAAAATGATACTCCTCTTTGCTACTTTATTGGTCAATGTAGAAAACACACAGAGATAATTAAAAATGTAACTCTAGTTAGAAAGATGGATGGATTGATACTTGGATGGATAGATTGACAGATGGATGCATACTGTAGATGGATATATGGATGGATAGTTAGATCTATTACACACAAAGCCTTTTACTATAAAAAACAGCAGCTTCACTATCTTTACTATCAAGATTATTTATACTGTTCATGCTATGCTAAGTTCAGGTAAATTGGCTTGGTATATATATATATATATATATATATATATAAATAACCTGTATTGCCACCTCTCTTTGCAGTTTTCTAATTCATTTCCGTGCCGCGTACAGAGCGGGGTCCAGCGGTCAGGAAATTATTGAATAAATACAGTGGGAAGGAACAGAAATGAGCTGGTCAGGGCTTTAATACGTTCTGCTCTGTTCAGCGCTCTCAGGTCTGGGAATGCATTTCAATCAGCTCATTCTGAAGAGATGAAGGAGAAATATGAAAATAGATGCTTTATCAACTTCATCTTTCATTACTGAGATTACAAATCCCCAGGCATCACAGCTCAAAATCCTCTAAGTAGCAGACACTTCGCCAGATACCCCACGTATGAAGTTAGTGGGTGGTTGACCGAGGTGAGTGACCGCAGCACCTGTCAAAACGGATCGAGCCGCTTTGGCAGCCAGGTCTTCACGACAGGATGGTAGTTATCCACCTGGAGGCGTTCTCTTCACAGCTGGTTGAGTGTGGTTGACGCATCAGGTCTATCCTGTCAGATAGTGATTGGTGATGCTGTGTGTGATTCAGGCTGTCATTTTGAAATTTCACCTATAGTGAATATAGTACACTTTAGTGTATCACAGTGTTGTTTTGCAGTATAGACACACTTTAGATGTTAATATTATCTAACATATTATCTAATATCAAATGAATATACATTAATGTCTTTATCTTTGAAGTAAAGAGTCTTAGTCCAATGTCTAAGGCCATGTTACACAATGAAAAACAGAAAGGTTTTTCCTTTGCATTTTTTTAAAGTTTCACATACGCACGGCAATGTAGTCAAAATCCTCTGCGTTTAGATTTATACAAATCCACGAAAATGACTAGAAGTATTGAGCATGCCAGTAGTAGGCGACATCACGTAATATACACTCACCTAAAGGATTATTAGGAACACCATACTAATACGGTGTTTGACCCCCTTTCGCCTTCAGAACTGCCTTAATTCTACGTGGCATTGATTCAACAAGGTGCTGAAAGCATTCTTTAGAAATGTTGGCCCATATTGATAGGATAGCATCTTGCAGTTGATGGAGATTTGTGGGATGCACATCCAGGGCACGAAGCTCCCGTTCCACCACATCCCAAAGATGTTCTATCGGGTTGAGATCTGGTGACTGTGGGGGCCATTCTAGTACAGTGAACTCATTGTCATGTTCAAGAAACCAATTTGAAATGATTCGAGCTTTGTGACATGGTGCATTATCCTGCTGGAAGTAGCCATTAGAGGATGGGTACATGGTGGTCATAAAGGGATGGACATGGTCAGAAACAATGCTCAGGTAGGCCGTGGCATTTAAACGATGCCCAATTGGCACTAAGGGGCCTAAAGTGTGCCAAGAAAACATCCCCCACACCATTACACCACCACCACCAGCCTGCACAGTGGTAACAAGGCATGATGGATCCATGTTCTCATTCTGTTTACGCCAAATTCTGACTCTACCATTTGAATGTCTCAACAGAAATCGAGACTCATCAGACCAGGCAACATTTTTCCAGTCTTCAACTGTCCAATTTTGGTGAGCTCGTGCAAATTGTAGCCTCTTTTTCCTATTTGTAGTGGAGATGAGTGGTACCCGGTGGGGTCTTCTGCTGTTGTAGCCCATCTGCCTCAAGGTTGTGCGTGTTGTGGCTTCACAAATGCTTTGCTGCATACCTCGGTTGTAACGAGTGGTTATTTCAGTCAAAGTTGCTCTTCTATCAGCTTGAATCAGTCGGCCCATTCTCCTCTGACCTCTAGCATCAACAAGGCATTTTCGCCCACAGGACTGCCGCATACTGGATGTTTTTCCCTTTTCACACCATTCTTTGTAAACCCTAGAAATGGTTGTGCGTGAAAATCCCAGTAACTGAGCAGATTGTGAAATACTCAGACCGGCCCGTCTGGCACCAACAACCATGCCACGCTCAAAATTGCTTAAATCACCTTTCTTTCCCATTCTGACATTCAGTTTGGAGTTCAGGAGATTGTCTTGACCAGGACCACACCCCTAAATGCATTGAAGCAACTGCCATGTGATTGGTTGATTAGATAATTGCATTAATGAGAAATTGAACAGGTGTTCCTAATAATCCTTTAGGTGAGTGTACATGCAGATGACATCATCATTTTCACACTTGAGCATTTTCGGGATTTACATGGACAGGTTTAAAGGTACAGTTTGTTACAATTTTGCAGTAAAATATCCAAAAACCACTAGGCCAGTGTCATATATTTTGTTCATCTGAGTACTTACAATATCTCAAATGTTTCCAACTACTTGTCGTGAGAAAATAGCCATTCTAAACAGTAACACGGGGCTGTGCAGTCGCCTGTCAATGGCGTCATAATCCATTACCCTTTGTTACCACCTTTACTGACGTAGAAACCGCATGACAACAGTGTCATGGACAAATGCGGAAGTAGTGTCTAGCGTCTTAGCAAGCCACTAGCTTGTTTCGAGCAGTCACTTATTTATGGACCACAATTATACGCAACATTTATAAAACTTTACCTCATCCGCTAACATGATTTCTCGTTCCCATCTGATTGATGGCCATCAGCGGTGGAGTTGAAGACAACAGATCCCATCATTCCACGCTCCTTCACAGCATCATCAAGCTACGCCATTGTTGTTGTTTTGATCGTGCGCCCTCTAGCGGCGGGTTTTACAAACTGTAGCTTTAAGGCTTTGCTTTCAAAGATATTTTTTGAGGTTTAAGTTTATTCCCTACACTCTCCGAAAATAGGTACAAAAGCTGTCACTGGGACGGTACCCCTTAAAAATGTATTAATATGTAACGTTTAGGTACATTTGATACCCATGTCTACCTTTGAGGTAATATGCACTCTTTAGGTGTACATTTTAAAACCACCCTAGTGACAGCTTTTGTACCTTTTGTGTACTAATGTAAAAGTTCTTTTTACTAAACTGATGTTTATCAGTGCATGTTCCTTCAGTGTGTTCCAGATCAAACAGCTTGTCTTGTCTGGCTGTTTTCAGTTTTTTTCTCTGAGGGTCAGTACTGTGTTTTAACCTTGAGTTACACATTCAGCATACACGTCTGTCGGTGCGATATCCTGGGAGCAGCATTATTTCAGTAAAACCAGCCTGTTATATCGCTTTAGGGTTCTGCACTGCACAGCCGTCTGAGAGATGTAGACTCAGCATCTTGCATTTACAGACAGTTTCATATTGAATTCCCACGCTTGATAAGTCTATCAAGACAGAAGGTGGTCTGCAGGTAGGTGAACTGGCTGATGTGCGGTTAGTAGGGCTGCACGAGAATTTATTGCGATACCACAAAATCCTATTGTAATCGAGCTGGCTGCGATATGCAATGTGTCGATATTTTTTTAATGCGTAGCTTGTCCGTGAAGCACGTCTCTGGGATCAGTAGGAAATGCTGCTCGATCTAAAAAGCAGTGCGAGTTTGAGTCGCTTATAATGTGCATTTGAAAAAGCAACACCCGTCAAACATGATCATTATAAATATACTTTATTATCATAAAAATACCTGATGAGGCTAGAGTAACAGTGATAAAAAGATGTCCATAGGCATTTCCTAGATTCTAGAACGTGTTATGGTCTTCTTCTGCAGTGCGTATTTGGAGTTTCCGCAGGAGAGCGCCCTCTGGTTTTCGGATGCAGCAGCATTTTCCTGTACTTCACTCAAAAGCTGTGCCTAATAAGGCCCAATCCCAATTCTATTTTCTACCCCTTCGCCTACCCCTCGCCCCTTCCCCTTGCCTCTTGAAACAAAGTGGCAAGGGGAAGGGCTACACATTTTCCGCTAAGAAATGGGACACCACTACTACACTGTTATACGTCATCATATACGTCGTTGCTAGCTCGTCACGTCAGAGGACATGTGCCGATGCACCGGGTATATGACATAAAAATATATTTTCTAGTATCGTGCAATCAGTGCTGTCCGCTAGCAAACTTTAGCGATTTTTTTGCAAACGTTAAAAGAACATCACCGTAAATACTAACACAAGATTGAATGTAACATACATAAAAGGAAAAATTGTCATAAAAATCCTTATTAATGGCAAAAATTACTTACATTTATGGGTCTGCTTGCTCGAGTGAGCGGCCATGTTGGAAATTTCTCTTAGCCCTTCGTTTGAAGTGAGGTCCCGAAAAATCTTTGTTTGAAGGGCTATCTGGCCCTTACCCTTACCCCTAGCCCTCCAACCAAAAGAGAATTGAGACACCACTACCCCTTCACGTGAACGCGCCAAACGGAGGGGTAGGGGAAAGTGTAGGGTAAGGGGTAGAATTGGGATTGGGCCAATCATGTGATATTTATCGTCGGTTTATCGTGACAGCCCTAGCTGTTAGTACAATTTGTTATGGAATAAGTGAGCATAAACTGATTAAACTGAAATTTCCTGACAGTCACGGGCCATGGCTAAGTACAACATAATACAACAAATCAATGATGAAATATTTGAAACATGATGTTTATTATTGTTGTTTTTTATTATTAGATAACTCTCAGGAATACTTCATTCTGATTGGTCGATTAGGGTATTCTGAGATTTATGGTATACTTTTGTATAATGATTGCTAAACTTGTTGTGCTTCATGCTCGTGTTCTTTGTAGATTATTCCGTCAAGTCAAGTCTAGTAAGTGTTTAGTTTAGTTATGTCAAGTGTTGTTTAGTTTACTGTTTAGTGAGTCTACGTCCTGTTTGGCTATCGCGTTATCATGTTATTGTCTATACCCCATCGTGGGTTTTTGTTTTGTTTTCGTGTTTAAATAAATCCCAAAACCCAGCAGGCAGCTAAAATGGACGAGGCAGCGCCGTTCCTGCGATCTCGCCAAGCCCACTTGCTGTTTGGAATCCGTCAGGGGAATTACGGGAACCTATCGAGCATTCTCGGCGGTGGTGGAGGAGACCGAGTTTAGTGAGGCAGAGTTAATTGTGATTTTCGACTGCTGCCTCACTCGGCGCCTCACGCCGTCGGAGAAGAGGTTGCTGGGACCCCTAGGGTTTGCGGATATGGTCAGGTACGTGGCAACCGGGACGATCCCGGGAGCAAGGTCCCAGTCAGAACTCCCGCCCTGCGATTGGTCGTACCGGAAGACCTCATCCTAGCTGCCGTCACCCAGGGGGACTCAGTACCCTCTGGCTTGAGCTCCATGGTCCCCGATCCTCCTGGCGGCGCCCGTGGCAAGCGGGGGAGGAGAGATTCGGGGACGACGTCTGCGGACTCCTCCGACACGGAACTCCCTCCGTCCTGCACGGTTCCGACCAAGTCGGCCACGGGCCCGGTGGTCTGGAAAAAGGGGGAGAGGTGTCGCAGAGGAGTGTCCAGTCCGGTGCAGCCGGTGTCCAGTCCGGTGCAGCCGGTGTCCAGTCCGGTGCAGCCGGCGTCCAGTCCGGTGCAGCCGGTGTCCAGTCCGATGTCAAGTCCGGTGCAGCCGGTGTCCAGTCCGGTGCAACCGGTGTCCAGTCCGATGTCAAGCCCGATACAGCCAGTGTCCAGTCCGGTACAGCCAGTGTCCAGTCCGGTGCAGCCGGCCTTCCAGCTGGCGTCTAGCCGTGTCCGGCCGGCAGCCAAGTCTGCCCTTACCAAGTCCCCCGGGACTCCACGCTTTCGAGCGTCCCCCCGGACTGTGACTTCCCCACCCAGCCCCACCCCTTTTGGACTTCCCCCCATGGACTTTGTGGTTCCCCCTCCCCCCTCCCTTGTTTGTTATTTTTTGTTATGTCACCCCAACCCTATGATCATGTTTTCTTGTTTGCCCTTGATTTTGTTTGCCATCTGTTTGTCTCAGTCTGTCTTGTCCTGTAAGTCACCTTGAGGAGGGTCAGGATGTCGCTCCTTAAGGCGGGGGTTCTGTCATGATTCTGCCTCATCTTGTCATATCTTTCTTGATCTTGTGGCAGGATCCCTTGTTTAATGTGGAGAGAGAGATTTTGACCCTTTTGGCGTTCCATACTCTCTCTCCGGTGTCTGTCTCTAAGCCCCGCCCTCTCGTTAGCTTCCCCTTAGTGTTTGATCCCTGTCACCTGCCCGTCACCCTCCCGTGTTATCATCCCTCATTTGTATTCTCCCTATAAAATGCCCTTGTGTTTCATTGTCCTGTGGTCGGTCATTGTATTCACTGTGTATATTGTACTTGTCTGCTTACCTGTACTTACCGTTGTGCTTCATGCTCGTGTTCTTTGTAGATTATTCCGTCAAATCAAGTCTAGTAAGTGTTTAGTTTAGTTAATGTCAAGTGTTGTTTAGTTTAGTGAGTCTACGTCCTGTTCGGCTATCGCGTTTTCCCTGTGTTATTGTCTATACCCCATCGTGGGTTTTTGTTTTGTTTTCGTGTTTAAATAAACCCCTTCACTACTGCTGCCTGCAATTGGGTTCTTCCTCGTATTTCATGACAATCCCTTTCATATTCTACTACTCTTGATATGATTTTATGTTATCACATACATAAAAAATGCACTAACGGCAGATGCATTTAATTTCGAAAAAGAAAACCAACCAAAACATCCTCACTTAAAATGTTTTTGATGTTGACACACTGTTATTTTTTGAACTCCTAACCCTGCATTTCTATTTTATATAAGGTAAAAAAAACATGGGGCAAAAAATCAACTCTCTCTCGCTTTCTCATTTCTCTTCAATTTATCTGCCCCCAGAGATGCTAAAAATACACTGTCGCTACTGCAGTCAACCAGCATTTGTGCTACAGCCTACACACACACAGACAGGCCTGGTTTAAGTCAGCGCATCATCATACCCAGCTATCCTGTGCGTGTCTGGATGGGTTTCAGCTATAATAGTTTCATAACGGAATTATTATTCTCTCAGGAAGAGGTTTGGCACAGAGGGCAGCTGACAGCTAATTCATCTGTTCTTGTATTGCAAATATTACCACTGAGATTAAGCGAGAGGGAGAGCAAATAAATACTGCTCCAAATACAAAAAGATTCATTTATCAGCTCTGGATTGCTTTACCAGATATTAATATTGTGATTTGGGGCCAAGAAGCATTTGTCACTGTAACAGTTGGATAGGAGATGGAGGAAGGACAACATAGCAACTGTCTCATAATCTGTACCGTGTGCTTGGCCTCATATTTCACAAAAACTGAAATTAAATGAGAGAATCTGCAGAGTCAATGATGTTTGCTAGAAATAGGCATGTAAAAATGTTTTCTAATCCATCACAATGTCAAAAGTGTTTGACTGAGTTTGTAAAAGTTCTTTTTGTATGTTTTAGGTACGTTGGCTACATCAGAGCATGAGGTGCTCTGGGAGCCGGCAGCGTGGTGGATGACCTCCAGGATGCGGCCGTCCCAGGTGGACCTTACGCTTGTGCCCATCCGCTGTTTCTGAGGAGATCCAGATCGTATTGTAAACACGCACATACTTTTTTACCCTTAACAGTGATTTCATTTGTGTGTTCTTACCACATTGGCTAATTGACTTTCCTGTTTAAACATCAAAAATGGGAAAGAACAGTTTGCCAGTGGGGTTAATTCAATAAATAAACTTAATTCAAGATATGAAGAGTTTGGTTCCAAAATGAGATAACTCTTTTTGGAACCAAACTCTTCATATGTTCTTTATGAACTAACTTGCTTCTCAAGTAAATGTATGTTGTTGTAGGAATGTTTTGCTGTTTTCCTGGAAAATAAAGCAAAAAGGATTAGGAAAGAAATAAAAACGCATGAGACATTTGTTAACATACTGTAGTGCTTTATTTGTAGATAGCACCACTCAGATAATTTCCTTTGAATACTTAAAGATGCTTTCGTAATGCTTTGATGTGATTATATTTTGAAGACGTTCATATCTAAACGCATTAGAAATAGCACGTGGCTTGGTTAGATAAAACGTACAGATTAGGTTGTGTCACCTGGGATCTTAAATGGACGTTTTTGTGGATTATTTTACTTAGCATAAATGGAGCTGAAGTGTAATAAAATCTTTTTAATTCGATTTTATGAAGTGACAGGAGGTAAACATATCATCTCATTTACACGCTCTCTTTTCATTTCGCGCTCTCAGGTAATGACCACGCATAGAACCAGCCCTGGAGATGCCGAAGAGAAGAGATATTCTTGCCATCGTGTTGATTGTGTTACCGTGGACCCTTCTCATCACTGTGTGGCACCAAAGTGCGATTGCCCCCCTGCTTGCCATCCGAAAGGGTACTGACATCTGTTTTATATACACTGATATGAACTTCTGTTGAAGATTACTTGAGCTATAAAACTGTGACAACTGTCTGCGCAAACCCAAAATGACTTTCTGATCTATTGGATTTATTCATTTGATGGTTGTATGAATCTGGTCTCATCTCTAGGACATTTGCATTTTGTTCTTGTAAAAATGATCTTTTAAACAGTGTTAAAGAGGTGGTGCTTAACAAGATTAATGTTCCTGCCACTTGAATACAAATTTGTTTTCTCGCTAACCAACCTAAAAAACCATGAGCTTCATATTCGTCTCTCGGCTCATTCATTTCATGTGACCTAATTTAAAAAGTCACTATACATAAGATCAAACTAAATTCCACTTTCTACCACTTCAGACAGTTTCTGAGTGCAAGAATCCAAATGACTCAAATGAAATTATCCAGCCACTTTGAGAGCTTCTCATTTATTCAGCAGATAAATTGTGAAAGAATTTTGCAATAAAACCACCCTCTTTGGTGCGTTTTTGGTGGCTCTGAGTCAAAATTACCAGTTATCACGTCTGCGGTTTATTTTAGCACCCTCATTGAAACCCTTATGTAAGTGGATGATTCATATAGATGACAAGCTGAACACAAACTGTTCTTTAGGGGCTTATGGGGCAAAGCTGGCAATCTATAGGCTTCACAACCATCCACTGGTCACTAACGACCTCTAGCTCCACCTACAGGAACATTTGAAGATCTATACATTTGACCATATTAAAGGGGTCATATGGCGCAAAAACATGTTTTTGTGTGTCTTTGGTGTGTTATAAGTTGCCCATGCATGTGTTAGACACGTAAAATTGCAAAAATTAAAGTGTCGGAACAAAAGATGCATCCTATCTAAAAGCGAATGTTCACCCAGACCTGCCTGAAACGCCTCGTGTAACCACACCCCCACAAATCTATGTCAGTTCGTGGTGTGATTTGACTAAGACCGCCCAAATGTATACACAAGTAAGGTGGGCGTACCTGTCAGTACAATTGCTTTGGAACCTGATGTTCCAAATATGGTAAGAGGCGTTACATTTCCGTCACACGCTTGCCGTATTCGACCAATCACCTCGCACTGGTTAAGCTTTTCAGAGCGATGAGCTTTGTAAAAAATCTGCGCGTTTCAGAGAGGCGGAGCAAAGAGGAGATACAAACATGCTCGGTATGTGGAAAACACAGCGTTTTTGAACCTTAAATCATGTATGCATTGCATTACATCTAAAACAAACCATAATATTCGTTTTAGCCCTGTCATATGACCCCTTTAATATCATTGGCTATTGGAGAAATGTGTTCATAAAACTTCATTATGAAACGATCATCTTGGGTCTGTGTGATGCCTTGGAGGCAGGGAACATCTGGACTGTTAACGGAGTGCGCTAATCTACACGGTGCTAAAATGACTAGAGAGAAAGCATGGCACTAATTGAACGTGATAAAGATCTGATGTGTGAGGTGCCACCATAATTTCTTCCCTTAATAAGATTTCAGCGTGATCATGCTGAAGCTGCCCACTCCATCATTTTTGGTAGAAGATATTTGGTAGCACTGTGTGATCATTCCCAGCAAAAACCTTCCACCATGCTCATTTAATTAGTCTTTTCAAACATTCTGTCAATTACTCGGCCTCATGTTGTTTTAAACCCACATAATTGACCTTCTCTTTGGTAGAATACGATGAAAAATGAACTGGCTGCTCTTTTCAAATAATTGCTAGAAATTGGGGACAGTCCAGCCTAAAAAACTTCACATCGTCACTGAGCTTCCAAAACCTCAGATCTCCAAATTTGCTGTTTCTCAGGGAATGGCAAAAGCACTGTACTTTCTAAATGATTAAGTATTATGTTGATAAAGATGACAAGCACTTTCTAAGTGCTTTTTTTATTTAGCCTAGTTGTGCAAGCACTGTCAAGCTTGTGCAGAGGCAGCAGCTTTTGCCAGAGGGGAACTGGAATCCCCTGGTTGGGCACAGGTTCTCCTGAGGTTTTTTTTCTCCATTGGAGTTTTGGGTTCCTCGCCACCCTTTGCATGCTGTTTTTTTGCACTATTTGCCTGGCCGAGGGGGCTGCTTTAGAATTTAAAAGTTTAAATTTAGAAGTTTTCTTAATATTGCATATAGGAATTTATAATCTGTTATATTTGACCTGTGCTTCTCTCTCCTTTATCTTAAATGTGCGCTCTCACTGTGCGTGCGTGCGTACTTGTCTGTGTACGTGTGTGTGTGCGTGCGCGTCCATGTGTCTGCGCGTCCATGTGTGTGTGTCTATGTCTATGTGTGTTAGTACGTGTGAATATTGTGTGTGTGGAGTGTTTTGTATGTGGGTGTGTCTGTCTTCTGTGTTTTCACCTTTTTCTTGTTTTTACAGGTACAACTTTAATTGTTTTGCTTATAGTCAATATGTCTCATGTACAGCTGCTTTGTAACAATGAAAATTGTAAAAAGCGCTATATAAATAAAGTTGAGTTGAGTTGAGTTAATACTTTTTATTTGTTAGATATTTGCAAACCCCAGTGACCAACAGAAAGAGGGTGACTAATAATAATCACAAAAGTCACTCCAAAATATGGAGATGCGAGGTTTAAGAAGGACAGCAGTGATATTCAAGTTTTCTAAAACATTACATTATCTTTGTGTAAGGAACAGACTGAACCCAGCTACCAAAAATATGTTTCAAGAATGTTTTTTTACATTCTCATTATGTTTTACGTTATTTTGGAGTATTTCTAAATGTTCCACTAACAATCTAACATATTTATAACGTTAAGCAATGACATGTAATTTTGATAAAATGTTCTTTTAATGTTACTGCAAAAAACATTTTGATAACCTTTAGACAACTTTTAGGGAGCGTCGCCAAATTTCTCAGAAAGTTCTTTGTTAGCTGGGAATTAAGTCTTTTTTCACTGGTATTCTTTCCTACTGAAATGGGCTCCAAAAATATCACATCAACACCAAATTGTTTTGGATCCAAACATCATTCACGTCAATATGTTTTATCCTTTACACATATTTTTACTTTTGTATTCTATGGAAAAAGGAAATTCATATGGGTTGTAAATGGGGGTTAGTAAATTGTTCATTAAGCATAAAAAACTAGATCATAGACAAGTCAACTTGTGCATTGTGGGTTTAAATCACTGCCACCCCTTTGGAGTAACAATATTATGATCTCACGGTTCCTGCTCTCACCCCCTCCAGTCTGTCACCATCTAGTAAAAGAGATCTTAATCATACCAGAGCGACTAACCATCCACCGACAGCGGCTAGCAGGTACTCCTCTAAGGTTTGTGGCATGCGTCAATCATAAAGAGAGCAACCTTGGGTGTGCTAATGCCTTAATTCTCTTTCTGTGTCCCCTAGATGATGGGACGGAGGCCAGACACGAGGCCGGTCCGGCCACAGACTCGAAGGAATACTGCTCACAAGACAAGGACATAGTTGAGGTGGTCCGTACGGAATATGTGTACACACGACCCCCACCCTGGTCAGATGTATTGCCCACCATCCACGTCATTACCCCGACATACAGCCGCCCGGTGCAGAAGGCTGAGCTAACGCGACTGGCAAACACTTTCCTCCATGTGCCCAACCTACACTGGATCCTAGTGGAGGACTCTCAAAGGAGAACCCCTTTAGTTACGCGGTTGCTGAGGGAGACGGGACTTAACTACACGCACCTCAACGTGGAGACCCCGAGGAACTATAAGCTGCGGGGGGACACGAGAGATCCCAGGATTCCTCGAGGAACCATGCAGAGGAACCTGGCTCTGAGATGGCTCCGGGAGACATTCAGCTCCAACAGCAGCCAGGCGGGAATCGTCTACTTTGCGGATGATGATAATACGTACAGTTTGGAGCTCTTTGAGGAGGTAAGACAAGATGGGCGTAACAGTCATCTACATGTGAAAGGATTGATCAGTTGTGTATTGTAACACATCAATTAATAGTTCTTGTTAAGTGACTGCACTTTTCATGGAGTCTGACTACTCACATTGATTCTATAATCATCTTTGTGCTAAGTGCTTCAACTCCGTGATGTGTTTGTATTATCTTTTCATCAGTCACCTACTGGTACTTGTCTGAAAAGACGGTAGAAATATCCATTTGTGTTTAATTTCACGATCATTATATGGACATTTCCACATTGACTAAACTTTTAATGCATTTCTATATCTTGTAGTGCTGAAGGTTGCTGTAAATGCCTGTCAGGTCTTCAATTGTCTCGTCCCCATCACCCTCTTTATAGCAGATTACCTCAATAATAAACATTGATGGTGGTGAAAAAGAGTAACAGGGAAATACTTTTGAAGCGCTGACAACAGCAGGACTATAGACTATAATTAGGCTTTGAACAAAAGCTGCCACTTCTGTTGATGTATGTAGCGAAGATCTACATGCTTTCAATAGGGTACTCCAAATGGATCTTTGTGCTCCACTGATTTCACATTACCTATTGAATATCGAATCTTAAGTAAATACATTATAGTTTATTATATACTGTATGAATTATTTAAACTGGTTCTCTAGGCTGTCGTGTAGTTTTTAACATCAAAAGTCACAGTTATGTTATGCACGGCCTTCAAATCAGCAACTAACAAAAAGTCAATGCACATGAGCAGGGGCAGAATACCTTTTAAAATCTGGAATATTGTAATAGTTTGTGAATTATGCATTTGACCTTGTTTAAAACAACAACCCCACTCAGCTTGTATTATTTATTAAGCTTGCATTAAAAATGCTTATGCAGGCACTTTGAATGACAAGCTTATTTACAAATGCTGCCTATTTTTATCCCCTCTTCTCAAGGCTTTCAATTATTCATTTCTTACTTAACGTGACTAATATTTTGATGTAAAGGTCTTTCATAAAGTGTATTCGTTAGTCTATGCATTTACTATGTACTTATGCTATTAAAACAGACATTAATGAATAGCATTTATAGACAATCACCTTAAAGTGATAGATCACCCAAAATGAAAGTTCTTTCATCATTTACTCATCCTCATGTCGTTCCAAACCTGTATGACTTTTTTTCTTCTGCAGAATACAAAAGAAGATATTTTGAAGAATGTTGGTAACCAAACAACATTGAACCCCATTGACCTCCACTGTATGGACACAGAACCACTGACACATTTCTCAGAATATCTTCTTTTGTGTACCACAGAAGAAGGAATCATATACATATTTGGAATGACAAGAGGGTGAATTTTTAGGGAACTAGCGCTTTAATATCACCTTATACCACGGGGCTGTTGAATGCTTCATTCTGATTGGCTGACGAACGTTCGACGGGTGTGCATTATTTTCAGTTAAACGCACACCTATGAAGTAGTTCCAGATTTGTCTGGCGCTGGCGCAGAAATCTAGTGTCACTTTTTTCTCTACGACAGGGGTGTTAAATACAACGAAAACAAATCAAATGTAGATACTTGTCTTTTCTCTCTCAGTGAAGCAAACGCGTGTGCATGTGCACTGTCTGTCTTCCTCTCGCTCTTGGAAAACTGCATATGCAGACTCAAGCAACGCCTTCAGATGAGATGCGTAAGAAATTAGTCCTACCAGCAAGTGCATTCCGGGACAAATACCATACAAATGTCTTGAGATAAAACATAGGAACAACGTCTTGTGGTGTTGTGACCGTGGTATAAGCGGAATTATACCATGGTCTGTTTGAATACTGGATTCTGATTGGCTGGAAGGTGTGCATTAAGTCAGGGATAATATACAGGCAGCCGGTTGTTATCGCAGAAATAAGTCCCGACAGTGTGATCAGGACCCGACGCGAAGCGGAGTGTCTTGTATCACACTGAAGGGGCTTATTTCGCGATAACAGCTGGCTGCTTGTACATTATCCCGCTTATTACACGGCTACTTGCCACATGAGAAAAAAACTGGACATAAAATGTGAATTTGAAATATTTGATTAGCTCATTTTTACAGAATGCAGACCGTCCGTGAGGAAAAGACGTTTAGTTTCGGTTTTAAAGTAAGAAACGACGTTCAAACGTCACGAACAGGCAAATTGGTTTAATCATTTGTAAATATAATGTCATATACAGTATGTTATTAAAAGACCTCTTTATAATTCATTTTTGTGTAATATTAAACTGACCCTCTCAAAATGATTTGCAGCATCCAGGTTACAGGGTTTTGAGCGGTTGTTATTTGAAAATAACAACCCTTGGAATGTCGCGACTGGCCAATCAGAATCAAGCATTCAAATGAGCCGTGTAATAAAAGCCTTTATACCACGGTCTGTTTGAATACTGGATTCTGATTGGCTGGAAGGTGTGCATCAATCAGGTTGATTACATTTAAGATTAACTGACAAAATAACCATCATTTTCACCTGTTTGATCTAAAATGACACTGTAAACATCAATAAAAGCTTTAACTTGGCAAATAACCATGGTATAAGTGCATACAATTTGCGTACAATAATTCATTTGTTAAGTGGGTTTTGTTGATTTTTCTAATAATTGCTTAGTGCTATTAGGAGGTTTATGTCACACAGACTGTCCACACATGAAGTACACTTTGGACTTTTAAGTGCTGAGCTCAGAGCTAAAGGAACACAGGGTACTTTTACTTCATCATTATTCCTCTCACTTTTGTGCTTCTCTGACTTGACAATCATTTCGACATCTCCTGTGCTGAAAAATGAGTCATCTATAGGTCTAGGTTCTCTTCTTTATCTCTGTTGTTTCAGGTTGAACTCTGAGCTCATGTACCTCAAATGAGAGGCAAAAGGCAGAAAAGAGCCGTTCATTACACTAAACTAGGCCAGTCGGCTTTGTCAGCCCTGCCCCCCGACAGCTACTTTAAAAAAGATTAATTTCCTCCTGAGTCTGCAATGAGCATGCATCCTTTTTAAGAGTTATATTTTCTAATTCCAGCTGTTTTGGTTTTCGCCAACAGGTCGAGAAAACTCCCCCGTTCTTCTTGAATGAAAAACGCCCGGGGTGCAATATAATAATAGTTGTGTTGGAAGTAATTGAATGGAGGGTGACATATTAGCCAGGATTTTTTTTCTTAATGCCTGATATGGTGCAGAGGGGTCACAGTCAATTGCTTGAGTTAGATTTGAATCGGTGTGGACAGCCTATACTGTTACAGTCAGCCAAACCATCCTTTACGTTTAGCTGATGCTTAATTTATTTAGTTTCTACAAAAGCAGTGAGCGGTTTTCACAAATGAGAAAAGGAACACTGTGCCTCTCCGTCCTTTCGTAGTTCTTGGTAAATGCCTTCCCCGGACACGGTAGGTAATGCATTATGGGTATAAAGACAACTGCTGCTCTGGTCTGCTCTTGCCTTCACTATTCATTAGGCTTACCGTTCCTCTCCTTTTATGATGTGGACCACTTGCACTGGGCGGCACACAAAGCATTTTAGACGCAGGAGGGTAGGGAGCGTTTGAAGCACGAAGATTAAAGGAGCATGTGTCTGTCTCTCTCACATGTTTTCTGTCTTTTACTGTCTGTTTTCCGGTCTCTGATCACCTCACATGAGGATGGGTTCTGATGTTGAGGTCTATTTGTTGGTGTCTGAGTTACCACACTGTTCATACTGTACATGGGCCGAAGTACAGAAGTGTCTAATCAGTTTTGTGTCTGTGCCGCATGGGTCTCAGCGAGAGATAGAACAGAATCAAAGCAGGTCAAACTGCCATCGCCAGGATGAGTTTTGTGGCATTATTGGTTGGGGTATAAGGGATGAAGGGGCACCGGGTGTCAAATGCTGTTGTGATTTTATTTTCTCAAAAACACTGAATGGAAACACACTACACCACATAATTTTCCTTTTCATTATTTAATCATTTTTAAATGTTCATTTTACATAGCTAAGATTTATGCAGATAATGAGACTGATAGTTCACCCCAAAATGAAAATTCTGTCATCATTTACTCACCCTCTTGTCGTTTCAAACCTGTAGAACTTTCTTACTTCTGCAGAACCCAAAAGAAGATGTTTTGAAGAATGTTGTTTATTGGCTCCATTCACTTGCATTGATTTTGTGTCCATACAATAGAAGTAAACGGGTGCCACTGCTGTTCGGATACCAACTTTCTTCAAAATATATATTCTTTTATGTTTTGCGGGAGAAAGAAAGTCGTACAGGTTTGAAATGACAAGAGGGTGAGTAAATGATTTCATTTTTGGGTGAATTATCACTTTATGTTATTATAGTTTTATATATGTATTTTTTTTAGATTTAGTCGTTTTTTTAATAATTTATATTAGCTTTTATTTTTTTATTTAGCTTTTTTATTTTTTTTATTAAGTTTTGTTTAATTTTTAGGAATTGTATTATGTGCTTCTTTCAAAAAAATTATTTTTATTTATTTTCAGTTAATAATTTTAGTTTATTGAAGTTTATTGCTATAGTGCACCATTTTTCATTTTCATTTAGTTTAATTTTATCAAATAATATTTAGGCCGATATTTTATTTGATTTCAATTAACAAAAGTATTTTAATAGTATCAGTTTTAGTAAACTATAGTTCAAGCAACACACATTATAATACCCGATTAATATGAAAAGAAAAATTAATCATCACATATTTTAAAACGTAATATTGTACTACACTGCTGAAAAACAAACAATATTTATAATAAATATAAAAACTTCTTTCTCTCTGTCTTTTATTTCTCTAGATGCGCTCGACCCGTAAGGTATCAGTCTGGCCCGTAGCCTTTGTTGGAGGTTTACGGTACGAGTCTCCAAAGGTCAATGCAGCAGGGAAAGTCTATGGCTGGAAAACGGTTTTTGACCCTCACCGACCCTTTGCCATTGACATGGCAGGTTTTGCCATCAACCTGCGGCTCATTCTCTTAAAGCCTCAGGCCTACTTCAAGTTGAGGGGGGTGAAGGGGGGCTACCAGGAGAGCAGCTTGCTCAGAGAGCTGGTCACTCTCAATGACCTGGAACCAAAAGCTGCCAACTGCACTAAGGTGAGGAGACATCACAACATAACACATACACAAATGCGTGCCTTTTCAATGTAATGATAATAATAATAAAATGATAATGATAAACGTAGTTAGATAAATATTCTGCCATTACACACTGGTTCTAAAACCCATGGTGCTATTTTTCCCTTGGAACACAAAAGTCTTCACAGCTATAATGACTGTTCATGTCTCCTAATCTCCACAAAGCAATAACAAGAATCATAAAAGCACCTTGAAAAATAATCCATATAATTTGTGCACTAGCCCAGCTAACAGGGAATGTTATCATAAGTTTCTCTTAAATGTTCTCTAAAAGTTCTCTTAAAGTCTTCTTTTTTTGGTTAAAAGTGCTAAAAGAGCTTTTTAGCAACATTGCCATTGCTAAACATTCAAAAAATTGTAAGAATGTTATTAAAAGGTTATTATTGCATCGTTAGTGCAATATTTAAAACAAGTTTAACTTAAACATGTTAATTTTGTTAGCAAAACATTCTTAGAACAGCTGAGACATTCAAAAAATAGCACTGTAAGAAAAAAGCAGGTGTGAAAATAGATAAATACGTCGAAACGATCAAGTGGGCTTTTATTTTTGTGTTGAGCAGAAAAAAATAACAGCATACCGGTTTGGAACGATGTAAGAGTGAATAAGTAATGACAGGATAGTCATGTTTGTGTGAATTTGTAAATGTGCATGCAGCTACAGTAAATCCCTTTTTACCAATAAAAATCAACTAAATCGTTCTTTGTGCATTCGACTAAAATCTGAAACTCTGGGACATTTTATTGCATCTTAATCATGTTAATTAGTCCCTTTTGCTGCAGTGTTTGTGTGATACAAACGTGTGTGCGTGTGCGTATATGCCTATAATAAAAAAAATACATTTAATGTAGAAAGGAGCTGACTAACAGATGTTTTAATTGATGTTATTGAGCTCAGGGATATCTTACCACAAATGAGACTTAATAAGCATTTATCCATTGAGAGGCAGTTGAACCACAATCAATTCTTAGCTGTATTTTTACATACGCTCTGTTGTACTGGATTCATACTGACTGTAAACAAGAGCTCTCTGAAAACTCATTTAAACCCAAAGAAAGAAACAGGTGCAAAAGCAAGAGAGATGTTATTGAAATAAAGGTACACAGGCCTCATATAGTTACTGGAAAAGATGCAATTCTATATTATTCCATGAATTGAGGTCTACCAGTGCAACTCAACTCGCACGCACACACACACACGCACACACGCACACGCACGCACACACACACACACACACACACGCACGCACACACACACACACACACACACACACACACTAAGTTGCTTCTCAGCAGCAGTGTGTCATCCACAATTTATTTCCAAATTTAGCATGGTGCTCCTCATGGAGTGTAGATCATCTCCACATGAGAACATCTCGCTGGGTAAAAATCAGAAGTGCTGAAATATGCATCAGTTGTAGCTATCACGCAGCGTTTGCCTCATGCATGCTTCTCTCAGTATGCAGTGAGATCAAGAGCAAGTGTACATTGTATTTTAATCTCCCTATTTATGCCATAAACATGAACCAATCCGTAAAAACAAATAATCTGCCTCATTACCCTCTTGGATATTCTAATAAATGTCCAGAGTAATAAACAGTGCCCATATCATATTTTCTCATCCAATCCCCATGTTGCCGTCGTTTAGAAACAACCATCCCCCTGATCATTGGCCCTCATAAATTATGTATGATTGTGTTGAGACGGCCTGGAAGCCCCTCTTCCACTCCAGCTGGCAGTTTAACAGTCCCACTTGGAATAATGGTACATTTCTGTTTCTGTGTGTGTGCGTCCGTGTGTGTGTGTGTGTGTTCATATTTGTATATCCCGGTGGGGACCTAAACCTGAATGCACACCAACACATGGGGACTCGTGTCACGGTGGGGACCAAAATTGAGGTCCCCACGGGCAAAAAAGCTTATAAATTGTACAGAACAATATTTTTTTTAAATCTAAAAATGCAAAAAGTGTTCTATGATCTTTAGGTTTAGGGGTAGGGTTAGGGATAGGGGATAAAATATACAGTTTGTACAGTATACAACTCATTACGCCTATGGACTGTCCCCACAGAGATAGTAAACCAGACATGTGTGTGTGTGTGTGCGCGCTACTACGATATGTACTATAGATGTGGTTAGATGTTCTATCAATATTTTGAATGATCTTTTATTCATATTTTCATGTTAATTTAGTTACGTTTATTTATTTGTGTTGTGTAATTAGCTTTTTTTATTTATCGTTTATTTTTTTATATTGCTTATAAGTTTAATGTATTTAATTTATTTTACTTTAGTTTTAGTTTTTTTTTCCAGTTAATTTTCAGTTAAAAATTAAGTGCAAGTATAATGCCTCCACTTACACTTATTTCAGTTTAGTGCAGAGGCAACATTTAAAGTTTTTAAAATAATACTTAGGCCGATATTTTATTTTAATTGACAGAAATGTTTCAATAGTTGTAGTTTTAGTAAACTATAATAACCTTGGTTAAAAACATTTTGAAATCTAAAATAATTACAAAGTAATAATGGAAAAAATAGTTAAGAAAACCAAACAAAGAAAACACCTGTTCACTCAAGTAACCCAAATTTCCTTATTCCAGATTCTTGTGTGGCACACCCGGACGGAGAAACCTGTACTGGTAAACGAGGGAAAGAAAGGCTTCACAGACCCTAATGTGGAGATCTGACATCTGCTTCGTCAACGGTAATGAAAAAAGCAATCTGTTCAGACTTAATCATCTCAGTGTCGACAAGAGAACATGGGTTCATTGAAGGACATGAGGCCGTGTGTTTAAATTACAGCTGTCCCTGCCTACCTCTGTCTAACAAAACTCTGTACAGATGCGTCGCTGAATAATTCTCTTTGTGTTTCAGAGATGGTTACTGCAAGACCCAAAGCGGATGTCAGAGCGTCTTTACCACCTTGAACAGTTAGGAAGGCTTCTCCTGTAAACCACAATTTAACAAGCTCATATGGACCTCATCTAAAGCACAGATTCGTTTTTTTTAAGCCAACATGATCAGTATTTTATCAGAACAAACGTCAGGGCCAGGTGGTGCGAGACACATACAGACCGAATGGAAATAGTGGAATATATTGATAGTGTTAGAAATCTGAGAACGGGATCTTCCTCCATCCAGGAGAACTCTGCATCAGGAAGAGCTGTGAATAATGGTGACGCCAGTCTCGTGAACAGGTTTAACAGGCTGAGCCGGCACTTGACACGGTGTCAACAGTGAACGTTGATCCGTTTAAGAGACGTTTACGTTCCTTTACGTCTACAAGACTGATATTTGAACACAAAGAAGGGAATGTCTTCTTTTTACATGTGTATTTTTAAGTTTATGTTTTGTTGTTTACATTTACACTGTCTTGCTAGCACAGCACTACTGATCTTCAGATTTTTGCCTCAAAGTCAAATTCAGCTTCACTCGGCAGTAATAAACCATTATACCATTTACCAGGGCTGGCTGCTATACTGGACTTAGATATCACAAAGTTGTAACGTTTGTCTAAGACCTTAATGATATGAATAGCACTTGAACTTTGTCCTGTGTTCCTGTGGGGACACGCATTGTAAATATAACTTAAAGATGAACAATCATAGACTTCAAAGTAAAGTGATCTAGCATTCAACTGAACAAGCAATGTAACTACTGTATTTGTACCTAAGTGTAAAGTATGAAACAAACATCATTTACCACAACATCCGCATATAACACATTAAACTTTGCACTTACGTTAACACCAAAGGAGAAGGTGGAGAAGGGTTTGGTATTTCAGAATGAGGGTATTTTCACAAGTACATTCAGTATTAAATGGGTTCGCCTTAGAGAGCTGCTCAGAGCTCGCCTCAGTAAATATTCAGCTGAAGAATACATCAAACCCAAGCTGTGGGCTTTAAATCTGCAGAGGGTCGTACAGAGATGTTGCTTTGCTAATAAAGCTAACATTGAGACTGTCAGAACACATAATGTCTGGTTTCATAAAACAGCTATTTTCCTATATCAAAAATGAAGAGGCCGCATATGCATATTCTGGGTATCTTGTGGAACATCACTAAAACTGCATGGGCAAAAATATTAAACTGTGGTAGTTTGGTTATAAATCTGGCCTGAAAGCCTGGCTTCATTGGGTTGTGAATGGGGAAAGTTCACCCAAAAAGGAAATTTGTTTAATCATTTACTAATCCACATGTCATTACAAACCAGTATAACTTTCTTCTGTAGAGCACAAAAGAAGATATTTGGAAGAATGTAGGTTACCAAACAACATTGCCCCCCCTTTTGTGTCCATACAATATCTTTTGTGTTTCATATACAGGAGTCATAAACAGGTTTTTAACAACGTGAGGATGAATAAATGATGACAGATTTTTTTATTTTGGGTGAACTATCTCTTTAGCGTTTTGAGACTTAAAGCAGCAAGTCATTAGTCCTCTCTGCAGCCAACTATACTCAACATACTGTAAACACTGTATGACAATGTCATGGAAAGTATACAGAGAATCCCTAATCCTGAGCACACAACAGACAGAAAGAATAAATGAACAAACGAAAGGAATAAGAGAACAGACAGCCCTTCAGCTGTTTCATACATCAGACACTTATACTCCCACACATTTACGGGTAGATGTCACTTTTGCTATATTAAAGGCTACACATAAGCAGCGTATGAAACACATGGTCAAGCACAAATTGTTCTTTATAGTCAGAATTGTATTGTGGCTTGGGTGGCTGAACAGTGAGATTTCAAAGGGTTGGTAATTCTTGTACTGTCACTTTAACCGCCCATAATTACTTCATCAATCAGTGGTGAGGCTTAGGGTGCATAGCACATGTTTAATGGAATATAACTTTTCAAACTTTGAAGATACAGCTTACTCCTTGTGGGATGTGATGGATTATTGCTTTAGGACGTTTCGGCAAAATGACTCCTCGTTTCTTTGTCATTTCTGAAGTTTGTGAGAATCAAAGTCTTTTTTTGAGTGCGCACATAACACACTGCTCTGAGCTCTTATCTGCGGCTAACAAAGTACCACATCCCTACTGAGTTTCAAAAGCCTCTTCAGCTCACAGGGTCCTTCTGAGCAACCACACAATACACATGCAGGCTAATGAAGGACGGGAATGGAAAGAGGGAGAGCATCATTAAAATGGAAGTCTCGTGTTTGAAGCATTTCTTTATTTCAGGGTTTTTGTGCAATTAGCAAGTTATGTCCCTTAAAAGATGAACACCATAAAAGATGAGGACATTATTGTGGTATGACATGTTCGCATGTTTCTGGAGATGATTGTAATAGCATTCATTTGATTCAGAGATCATGAGGGTCAACTTCTTTGCCAGCTTGGTCTTTCATGCAGAAATCTCTCTGAAGTAAATAAATAGTTCACCTCAAAATGAAAATAATATTATGTATTATTCGTCCCTGTGTTGCTCCAAACATGTAGCTGTTGTTTTTCCTGTGAAATACAAGCAATCTTGGCTCAATATGCTGTCAATTCACTATTTTCTGAAAGCAAAAGAGGCAGGATAGACAACTGAGTTTATGATGGCTTAAATTTTGATTTGTTTTTACACAGGCCTATAACATGCCTTCGGAAATCTTAGTTCTCATAAACTAGTTGTATAATGTACTGCTATGATAGTTTAATGGGTTTTTTTTGTTTACTGACATAAATTGTTATATGGCAAGAGCAAAGCCATTTTAGAGGGGAAACAACAGCTAGCATATCGTTGCTGTTTTTCCAAAACCTTGTATGTCCAAATTCCCTTTTTTTTAGGAAATGAAAAAAAAACGCTGTACTTTTTAAATGATTAAATACTGTGTTCTCAAAGCTGAGAATGCAAAACCCAGTGACAAACATTAAAGGGTGACTAATAATAATGATTTATTATCACAAAATATGGAGATACGAGAAGGACAGCAGCAATATTTAGGATGCTAATGAATGTTTTACCTTTAAATCCAATAAAAACACTATTCACCCTTTCTTTCATGTCCAAGTTCACATTGAAAGCCGGCAAGTGCATGTACACTGAAATCAGATGATGTCACCTGTTATTTTCTTGAGAGTAATGCTGAAATCTGCTGTTCACATGTGAATTTATTGGTTTTCTGAAAAAAAGCCTTGCAAAAACAAGTCTGTTGTAACAGCTGCATTTGTTTGTGTAGGATGCTGTTACAAAGCCCACTTACTGTATTGTTAAAGAAAAACCGCTGTTGTACAAGGTTTATGTATTTATTCTCTATTGATATATTTATGTATTTATTTACATTACAGAGTCTTTTCTTATGAAAGTGAACTCAGATTTGACTGAAATGCCTGCATCTGTATCTTTACATAGACAGCACAGATTCACTGTTGTATTCTCATATTGCCTCTGAACTGGGACTTGATTGATGGACTGATGCAGAAAAACATGCAGCTTATTAGAAAATTGTTGACAAAAAAGTTGTTTTGTTGCTGACCTGCAGCCCAAGCCTTCAGATACCAAGACCATGTTTTCTGATATAGAGCTCAAAAACATTAAAAACACATGCAAAAATCCATGCCACACTTGTTTGGTTGTTTATTTTTGTAAAGGTTAGCAGATTTTCCACATTGCCCATGAAGTGTTTTTGCTGAAATGAGCAGACCTGAACAGTTACCTTCATTTTCTTTCCTACTTGCAAGACGAAACATTCTGCATGTTACTCTTGTAAATGTTTTTCTTTTTGTTCAACATATCATCTCAGAACGAAACAGAAAATAATAAATGTCTTTAAAAAAAAGAGTGTTGTGATTTATTAGATATATGTACACAGGGCTGGGAAGGTTACTTTTAAAATGTATTTCACTACAGATTACAAAATACATGCTTTAAAAAGTAATTTGTAACGTATTTCGTTAGATTACACAAGTTCTGTAACTTAATCGAAATACTTTAGAATACTTTGGAATACTGATCAGGTACGTAACACAAAGGGATCACCAAACAGAGGACTTGGTTTTCCTCTGCATTTTATTTTAAACAACATTAGTTTTCCACAATATATCTTAAAGCAACAAAGCACACAATCTTAGAAAAAAAGAAAAGGAAAAATGCTGATGCTCAAAAAGGCAGCACAATGCATTAAGAGCTGGGGTGTGAAACTTTTTTGAATTGGAGGCTAAATGTACTTATTTTATCTTCTGGGAAACATGTGGTTATACATGCTTAATGTGAAGGGCAGAACTACATGAAAAAATATCTATAAACAAATAAAAAAATCTTTACACATCATCCGTTTAAACATTTTCACACCCTTCTCTGAATGCACTGTGTTTCATGGAAACTTGTTTCCATCACTAAATAAAAAATAAAATTTTGTTGTTTCAAAATTGCAAGATTTAAACTCGCAGTTGCAAGTTATGAAGTCAGAATCCCATGAAAAACTCACAATTGCGAGATCTCGCAATTGTCATCGCAAAATCACCGATTGCTGTTTACATTAATTGCCCGTTACAGTTAAATATAAAGTTTAAATGAAATAAATGCCATTGAAATTCCAAGTAATCACTTTGGTAATCTAAAATACTTTTCAGATGTAACTATAATTTGATTGCCACCATTTAACTGTAATGAAATACAGTTACTCAAATTTTGTATTTTAAATACGTAACTAAGTTACATGTATTTCGTTACTCCCCAGCCCTGTATGTACATACCAAGTCTCAGATATGCTTTTGTTGTTATTATTTTGCCTCCAACTTCCATGCGCACATGCATTCTTCGCCCTTTACATGTTTAATTTAGGGTGAGTGTATCTGATATGATGCTCTCTGGATATTGGTAGACAATCAGTGCTTTTCGATATGCCTTGACCAATCACACATTAAATCATTTTACACACCTAAACATTTGCAGTGAAGGCACATATAAGAGCTGTATAAATCTGCTGGTATCTGATCATGCTAGTACTTCAATACAACATGTGTTACACATATTTCAGTTCAACAGTCATGTTTTGTTTAAATAAGTAAATATTTTTTTGTCAGAGAATGATTATTTTAATAATTGTGTCATAATCCCCAATGTGAAAATGCTGTGATATTTGTTTGTTGTTCTGACAACCTTCTGAATGGATGCCATGTTCTTTTGTTTTACATACTGCTGGAAGAGGCAATAACCACCAAACGAAACAACCCATTTTGTTCTACCACATGCCTTCAAGACACCACAGAACATTGGATGGCCCAGGAAAACATTCACAAAATCTGTTGCTTCACAAAACACTGGGCAGCTGACAGTTTCTAACGGACAGGCCCAAGCTGTTGTTGTGACACATGTGATAACATCTGCCATCCTGTTTGTTCATACTCTCATCATTTATGCTGTTCAGACATTACATTAACTAAATATTGATCTATAGACCATTTCAGAAATGCATCCTGACAGCTGAGATGTCTTTCCCTGTCCGTGTTCCATAAGAGTTACATTTCATACATGTAAATTTGTCACTACTAATAAGCTCTCCCTGCTTATCAAAACATTTACTCAGCAACTATTTTTTCAAAGTTATTGAGTGCAGCTGTAACACGTCAGAGGAGACCTGGCCCTCCCGACTGAGACGGGGTTCTCACAAGATTTTTTCTCCATTTATTCATCATTGTAGTTTATGTTCCTCGCCACTGGGCCATGTTGGCTTGGTCACCAGGAGACTGCTGATATTAGATTGGCTTGGGGTTCTGTAAATTCCATAAACATTGCCTTATTAGAACGGTCTTACTCTTTCCATAATACCATGCACTGTCATTTATTTCAACCCTCTTCTGTTTTTTTTCTGTTATTGTTTTGTTTTTCTTCCTGTAAAGTTGCTTTAAAACAATGCAACATTGTAAAAAGCGCTATATAAATAAAATGGAATTGAATCGAATGTCTCAAACTTACACTGCTGACGTCTAACCCCAAAACAAGTGGCTTCTGATATTTCTGAGAAGTTGATGTCAGATATTGTTCCCCCTTTGCTCCATGAGAAAGAAAGTTCATGCTTGCCTCACATTTACACTGCTGACTTTCAAAACGACAAGAAGTAGGTTCCCAAAGCTTCAGCCTTATATCAATAAATTTTTCAATCAGAACAGGAGAACCTATTCTGACAACTAAGAATGTTGCTGTCAGATTAGGTTCCCCAGTGTTCCATGTGAAAAAACAAAGGAGACAGGCCTCAAACCTATGACCTGCCCATCATAAACCCAGAGCACTAACCACTACACCAGCTGGCCTATTGGGTGGGCCTGCTTGAACTTGTATCCCGTCAAGGCGAAATCTTGCCTGCTACAGTAGGGGGAACGCTATCTGACAGCTGAGAATTCGACTGTCTGATACTGTTCCCCTTGTGTTCCATGAGAAAGAAAGTTCATGCTTGTCACACATTCAAACTGTTGACTTTCAAAATTACAAAAAGTAGGTTTTAAGAGTTTTAGCCTAATATCACTACATTTTTCAATCAAAGCAGAAGAATCTTTTCTGACAACTAGGAATTTTGCTGTCAGATTAGGTTACCCAGTGTTCAATGAGAAAAACAAAGAAGACAGGCCTCAAACCTATGAACTGCCCATTACAAACCCAGAGCACTAACCACTACACCAGCTGGCCTATTGGATGGGCCTGTTTGAACTTGTATCCCATCAAGATGAAATGTTGCCTGCTGCAGGAGGATGACAGGTGTGCATCTTCTCTCACAAAATGTTGATTTAAGACCAGCGCCCCGAACTCTAATTTCTTTGGAAACAGAAAGGTATGCAAGTAGGATGACTTTAAATATCAATGAATTTGCCTGTTTCTAAAGCACATCAGTAACTTGTAGATTTGGAATTTGCTTTAAAATTATATAAATAGGACTAATGCAATTGTTGTAAAAGTCAGTCTTTATTAGTTAGATCACAGCATCCATCTTTTTAGTGAGGTAATAGAATGTAATTTTTTTTACCATAATATTGCATATGCAATACATGGAATTTATTCACATTGGTCATTTATTTGTATTTGATATACTTTAATATGTCTTAAAATATTGTCTTCTGAAATATTTTTTTAAAAGTGGAATGTAAATTCACTGTAGGCTCTTTAATGTTTTATCAAATACATTTCAACGATAACTTTATGAGTTTCTATCTGGAAAACATTCATTAAAGCAATCATTTTCAAGCAACACAAATAATTTACTTACATATTTTTGTTAAAACATGAAATTAGTGTTGTAATAATTTGTTGACATGTGTAAAAAAGTTGCAATTTCATGGTTTTTATGACATTTATTTCACATCTTAGGACGCATAACTTTTTTCTTGTTCAAGTTAAGCATAAAAGGTCATGCTAATTGTTTTGTAAATGTTCAAGTTGTTAATTTTAGGTAGGTATATGGTCGGCAATTCAACACATTATTGCAGGAACCATTAAGTTTCCATTGGTTTAGACAGAAGCAGTTTCTGTAATCTGGTCTAGATTGTTTTCCACAGAAGGTGCAGCGACAGGTAAAATTACTTTCTAGAGATGATTATGTCTGAAATAACATGGTCATGTTTTTTATTGTAATTAAGACTGTTGACAACGTTGACTATTTGGCCTATAGGGCTTAATATAGTCAAATTTAAAGCATTAATGGCATTATGAAGGTGTATTTAAACATATGAATTAGGAAGCAAGCGCTGCTGGCTAGTGTTGTGTCTGTTGTGTAAACTCTTGACCAAAACCTAAAGCAAAACAAAAAATACTGTAGTTTGAGCTGCTCTCCTTGACAAGAGTATTAGTAAAACAATCAACATTGAGGTTTATTTAAACATTGTTTCGTGTTTCCTCAGATATTTCCCACTGTCACTGAGGAGCACGGTCACATGACAAAGAGAGCTGATCCTGATTGGTCCTCTTGTGCATTCAAAGGTCTGACAGATAGGGCTCACAGATAGAACCTTATAGATCTAAATTATAATTCGATTTTGTAGATAGAACATTTTTGTTTTCTTAAAAAAGTCCCAAAATGTACACATTAAAAAACAATCATAGCATAATGTAAATGAATTGTCACCGATTAAGAATATGTGAATAACTCAGTTTTGACCAAAATGTCAGATGAAACCTTATAATTCTAAGGCGACGAATTATTGATAGCTCAAATTTTATAACGTTTAAAGTGACAAAAGCCTGTCCTTTCGTCAACTTGCCAGAGCACCCCAGAGAACTCTCTACACTGTAAACTGCGAAAACAACTGAGCAAATTTCACTTTAACCCCACTACAAAAAATATTTAGACGGGCATTTTGCTAAAACTATTGATTTAAAACTGGCCAACTGCATTTTATTATTATTTATTCACACTTGATATCATACAAGTATAGGAAAATGTGTAAAACCAAATTATCTCTAAAAGTCATTTCAACTTCTTTTACAAATGTTTTTACATCAACTCATCATCGGTCCTACATTGAATTACTCTCAGGACGAGACCCCCTCTGGGCGCACCCCCACCCATCCGAGAAAAAACCCCCACAAAATTTTGCACAAACAGCCATGTTTACTATAACAATATAAGTGTAAGACAAGCTTATATTTCTCAATTGCACAAATCCTTCAACAGAACATTTGAAAAACACAAAGTTATCAGAACTTAAATAAATATACTGTATAAACATAAAAGTGGCAAAATATGTACAATCATGATGTAACATGAGCAGAGAACAACAATAATATAAAAATATTAAGAATAATATACAAATAAAATATAGAATAAATATCCTAAATAGCACAAATTACACTAAAGCAAATCTAATTATTACACTATTGCACCAAGAACAGAAACCAGAAACTAAAACTAAAACCTGACCTTTCTGGCCTTCCTTGATGCAAAATTATCAATAATGTCATCATATGAAATCTGCTCCACTATTGAATGATTGATACTGATGATAGCAAGGCCAGTGAGCCGTTCCTGAGACATGGTTGACCTCAGGTACGACTTGATCAACTTTAGTGAACTTTAGCAAGCATCATAGCAAGAAGGCTAACAAACGTAAGAGTTAACGTTATACCACCAATTAACATTAGCCCTTCATTGATGACATGGATAATGTTACCAGAATCATACAGAGAGAACGTAGTTGCATACCTTTATCTTTTGCTCTTTTTTCCTCTTCTTCTTTTCTTTTTTTTCCTAAATTGGGCACCTGACGGCTTTAACCTTTCTCTCTCCATCGCTGTCACTGTGTTTATCTGGCACCAGTGTTGCCAACTATTTTCAATGGAAAGTAGCTAAAGCCGTAGTATCAGGCAAGCTAAGCGCTTCAGGTCTGCTTCATATCTCTACTCTCTGAGCTGTCGTATACAGTATTATATTAAACAATACACCCAAATGCACAATAAATATGTTCTTAATTACTTATTTTTCTGTTGGCAGTGAACTCGACCACTTAAAACTACACTACACACCAGCAGTCACTTTCGTTGAGAAGCTAAAAACCGTCTGTGCGCATGTTTATGCGTCCATACAGTTATCACATTTTAAATCATATATGCTCAAACAACGTCAATAAGTGATTAGTTCTTGGAAACGCTGTTTGTACATGCGTATCTCATTCACGCTTCAGGGCGGTCTGAACTGAATAATGTGCTGCTTCTCCCTGCCGAGGCAAAAACTCGCTCTCGCAGGGCAGTAGAAGTGAAGCAGAATGTTTAGCTAAGTCGCCAAGGCGTATTCAGAAAGTAGCTAGATTTGTCGCTAGTCGCTTTTTGAAAAATAAGTCGCTAAAGCGGGTTGAAAAGTCGCTAAATCTAGCGACAAAGTCGCCAAGTTGACAACAATGTCTGGCACTTGACAATCAACAGAATAGATTTCCCATCCCCCAACACTGTCACTCACGATCAGAAGTCAAGACTAAACCAATTCACCTCCACATAATCGTTTTGTATTACCTATTTTTATTAGCCATTTCACACAATTCAGAAAAAACAAAACGTGCAAATTATAGGCCTGTGTTTTAATATTATGAATGAAATGTGCGTTATTTGGAAGAAAGTCAAGGTGTGACTGACTTTAGCCCACTAAGTGGATCCCCCTCCTTGTCCGCTCCATTTGGGAGAGGTGAACTGTCCACCGCGGGTGCGGCCCCTCCCCTTTCCACTTTTCACACAGCTTCTGCGCTTCTCAGCAAGCAGGGGCGCCAATTTGCCAATTCCCCACACAGACAGTTATATGATAGATAATAGAAAACCGCTTAGCAGCGCAGATTATTTTTTCTTTTTCAAGTGCTTGTGCCGCCCCCCACGTGTCATGAAAAAATGCCGCCCCGGGCCCCGTCCCTAAAACCGCCACTGGCCAGACAGGTTATTAATAGTAAGTGACGCATCACACACACAAGGAAAAAGGGTTGTATGATGAACCTAACATTCAAACAGAAACAGGATCAAGAATAAAGAGAGATCATTGCACCCCCTACAGGACAAGAATACCACATGACGTTATAATAAATGACATTATTACAGTATTATCACAAATGATTTACTAATTGAAGTCTAAGTCAGGGGGTTTACTGATCATTGTTCAGACTTAAAATTATACTGCAACATATAGAGAGAACGTTAATGGGTGAATGTTAAAGGAACCATAAAAAATAATCAAGTCAAATTTCACCCATAACTTGAAATAGTCTTTTTACGCTCTATTTGATATTTTCACAATATACATCCAAATACAACAATGCAAACAATCAATCTAATTCTCATTCAATGTAATATATGCATCATGGTTTGGAAAAATACAACGCATCATCTTTGTGACAGTTTTCAGAAGGAAGTCATTTTCCATTCAACTTCACTTTTTGTTGCTTTCACCACCACTCAGCCCTTATTTATAATGAAACACTGCACATACTGAACACCATTAGCTTGCACAACGCTTCAACTGACAACAGTTATTACATATATAAACCCTCTGTGGTCTCCATTAAAACAAGTCCCATACCCATATTCCATTTTATTAGCTCTGGCTGTGTACAGTAAGCACTTCAATGACATAAGTAATTACATTTTATGTGCATTTTTACGGTTTAAAATACAATTTACAAACCCCTAAAGAATGAGTCTCAAACACAGCAATCATTATGTCATGTAACAGTTGAGTGAGTCTCACACAGTAACAGTTTGTTCGTTATTACCAAAGAATTATAGCTACAGTTTTTCGATATCATCTAAGGGAGGAAAATCATTACGACAGAACACCAAACATTTTTAACCCCAGGTCAGTCCAACATTGTGCATATAGTTTAAAAGCTTAATCTGGAGTGGAATCTCTGATCTACATAAGGAAATTAATATTTCAAAACCATTTGTCCAATCACATCACCTTTAAGAATTCTTATTATTACTTGTGGAAAACGGAGAAATGAATGCTAGTGGTATACAGTGTTTTGAAGGCCCACGTTGCAAAGAGACTGAAAAAGTAATAAACGTCTTCACAGTATGACATGAGATTAATGAAAGATTGCACGGGAATGAATGTTATCCTGATTTAAATCAAAAAGAGAAAGTGTGACAACCATATTAATAACACTGTCAAGTTATACTGTATGAAAGGACTACTACAGAAATGTTTACTACATCAGTACCTGTGCATAGGATCTTCTACTGATTTTCACACTTATTTGCATCTCAAGGCACAAAATAAAAGTGGTCTCTAGCTACAAACATGGAAGAGAACATGAAAAACAGATACATCCATCCGTGTCTGTGCTTTCTAACCCAACCTAAATTTCAGAAACTGAACAAACAAATTCACACGCGCAGACACTTCCTAGTTGTGTCCATTAACCATTTGAAAACCCAGGGATTATTTCTCATAGAGATCAAGAGGGTAATGCTCTTTGTACTGCTGCACGTGTCTCCACATGGCTTCCTTCTGCTTGTTTAAATTAGGGGTCATCTCGCTGTAGACGTCGGTGAAGAGCAGGTTGGGGTCGGGTTTCAGCCGTTTCTCAGCTTTCTCAAAGGCCTCCATGACGAGTTTGCGGGATTGTTTCCTCCACGCCCGCTCTTCGTCCTCCCCCCACCAGCCTTTGGCGGTCATGTAGTGTCGAAGGCGCGAGATGGGGTGGTCCTGCTTATCCCAATAGTTCACCTCATCAACCGAGCGGTAGGCAGAGCTGTCATCGCTGGTGCTGTGATGTCCGATCCTGCAGGGTGCAACGGATATTAAATCTCTGCTCATTTTGCAATAGATTAGGGCTGCAGCTATCGATTATTTTAGTAATCGAGTGTTCTACTGATTTTCCATCGATTAATCGGGTATTCGGATAATAAATACTTTTTATTTATTAAAGAGCAATACTAAATATACAAGAGAAAATAAGACAGGTCTCTTGAAATGAACAACTAATTTGTTTCCTTTTTAGAATTTTTTTTTTTATTGCTGAAATTGCATACATTAATATCTATGAAAAGTTAACCCATTTAATACATTACCATATTACATAATTCAAAATGCAATATAACACAAATGTATAAACTAGAAACATTAATAAAAATAGAAAGAATAATTTCAAAGGTAAACAACTAACTTTTATTTTTTAGTACGTCCGTTTCTTCACTCAAACAATAAAATGTTTGTGAAATAAACTCTCAGAGCAACTCTGGAGATGAAGTTCATGTGTTCATGTCCTCATAAAGCGCAGACGCAGACAAATGTATGAGCATCACACGTGTAGCACGTTAAACTGTGCAGTTCATTCACTCAGACATGCAGAACAGACAGATGACATGTGTAAATAACAGGATTCGGCGTCCACGAGTCCGCATCTAGTTTGATGGACTCAATGCAGCCGGAAAACAAGTTTCACTCGCAAAATAGACTAAAACTAACTAAAATAGCAGTTCACCATTTCAATAAGCTATCACTTATTTATCAGCATGAGACATACGTGTGAGCGTGTGAACAGACTAAAATGCGTGTGTCTCACAGTGAATGCTTGAGACTTGAGAGCCCTGTAACATGAATAGAGTTTAGCGGGCTGTGCGTCAGTAATAACGCTCCGTGGGGAAACGCAGCGCTCCGTGTGTACTGTAGTTAAATGGATTAAACAAAGCTTCGAGGCAACAAAAATTGCCTCGATTATTTTTTGTATTCGCATTACTCGAGTTACTCGAGGAATCGTTTCAGCCCTACAATAGATGGAAAAAATCATACGAATAACAAGCATGTCTATTAAACAACAAAGCTGTGGCTCTAAAAAGAAGATAATGACTTCTGGGTTACTGCATTGAGTGTTTTCTTTGATAACGGTCATAAAACATGAAATGGTGACTGGGAGTGGGCCATTAGGAATGACTGCAAACTTGATTGTCATAAAATCAAATAATAACCATATTCACATACAAATGGTAATTAATCTAAAGTGTAGCCATAAACTGCTTACATCAACAGAATTCAATCAGCATTACTAAATAGAAAGTGTTGTTTGTGTGCCTTGTCACTTCATGTGTATCCTGTATTAAGCCCAAGAGATACATCATTGTATCAAGCCCAAACAATGGTTGAGTAGCTCCATTATTTTATGGTGCTTCATAAAAGCCTATATTGAAACAGACCACAGTCATAAATAGGTTGACGGTGCATTTTAGTGTGTTTTGTGCTGAGCAGACATTTTCAAAAGTGTGATGCCGACTGTGAATAAACTCTTATATAAAGTCTTGTGCCATGGGTCCAACCCAAGTCTCAAATCAACAACAGCAATAGATTTTACAGCCGCAGAAACAAATTAAGAGACCACAACAACTTTTTTCTTTCTTTTCTGAATTGATTAATATATATAGGTACAGTATGTGCTTAAGTAAAACAATTTTTTTTGTTTAATTCTGTGAACTGGTGACAACATTTCTCCCAAATTTCAAAGGAAAATTCTGTTTTTAAACGGGACAGGAAAGCTGGTCAAAATAACAAAATATGCAATGTTTAGAGATCCTAAATTCTGCCAAGAAAACAAGTTCACAAGTTTTTTTTTACATGTTTTTTAGTATATAAATATATATATATATATATGATGGAATCCTGATTCATATTGCTATTAGGCAAGTTTGTCATTCCTGAGGTTTAATTTGGTTGAAACTCAACAGACACTGGACTGGAATTGCCACCATACATGTAGAAATTCTGAATAAAGGCAAAACTGTAGTGGTCTTTTAATATTTCCCGTGCTGTATATGTGCAGGTAAGTTTTCAGGACACTGGATTTATTATCAATAGAATTTTTAGGAATTTTATGGGATAAACATAGACTCTCTTCGAAAATCAGGGTGACAAAGGTCGAGCTCTTTCATAACAAAAAGTGTTTGTTACTATGCTTTCCATCTATATAAGGGGTGTGAAACAGGCCTTCAGTTTGTTTTATCTTACACTTTTCTATACTGAAATCATGTGGCTTAAGTGAGAACTATAAAACTATACCTGTAGGTCATGGCTTCAATAAGGAAAGGCTGGTTTTCGGCCACTGCTCGACGTCGCGCCTCCTTCGTAGCATTGTACACAGCAAAAACATCATTACCATCCACACGGATCGACATGAGTCCATATCCTGGACCTCGAGCAGCTACAGGCAAAAAAAAGATAAAGCAAACGAAAAGCAAATGCGTCAAGAGCCTATAACAAAAAGAGCTACTTACCGATTCCATCCCCTCTGTACTGCTCATGGGTGGGTGTGGAGATGGCGTAACCATTGTTGCGGCAGAAGAATATGAGCGGACACTCAAGGGTGGCGGAGAAATTAAATCCGGCGTGAGCGTCTCCCTCACTGGCTGCCCCCTCTCCGAAATAACAGATCACAATTCGGTTTGAGTTCTCCCTCTTCAAAGCGTATGCTGCCCCGGCCGCTACAAGAGCCATATTAGATCGTAGTAGAGACATGATCAAACAAGGATACACATACAGACTTTATAAGTGCGACTGTAACTTCTTACCTTGTGGGAGTTGAGTGGCAAGTGGTGAAGAGATGGAGATAAAATTTAGGTCTTTGCTGCCGTAGTGAACAGGCATCTGCCGGCCCTTGTGCAGGTCATCAGCGTTGGCATAGCACTGTGCCATGAACAGATCCAGAGGAAACCCCCTGTACATCAATACACCTAAACACAAAATAAATGAAGGAGATAGGTATAAAACTGCTCTGTTACATTCAGAGAAAACGTACATAATCGTGATTAAATTAACCAGCGATTAATTAACCGTCGAGAAATTAACCGTCTCATTTTACACAGCTTTCTCTGTAATTTCTTCAGACTGCTCATTAATTGCAAAAGTGGAAAATTCATTAAGGCAGTCTTAATGATCTGTGTCTCCAGCTTGTAAACATTCTCACCAGCTTCTCGATATTGGCCAAACACCAAATCCTGTGGGTCAAGTGCTGCAGCGCTGCCAATGTGTGTGCCCTCCTCACCATAATTGGTCATGTAGAATGAGATACGGCCCTAGATCACAAAGCACACCAAATCCAAGGATGATTTTTTTTCATTCAAGTCACATAATAATCAAGTGTGTGACACTGAAATCCAGTGACTATTGTGTCTCTTACCTGCCTCTGAGACTCGTAAAGAATCCGGTCCATTGTGTTGAGAAGTGTCATCTTTTGATAGAAATTTAAAACCATCTCTTTTGGAAGCTGGAAGACATTTAACAAAATACTTCTTATAGCAAAAGCCATAACAACATGATTTTATAAACAGACCAATAATGATCAATTATATCAGGATTTGGTGTCACTTGTGTACATCCATGCTCTCCATACCTGAGGATCCTCGGAAGGGTTAATGATCTGGCCCTGTCTGTCCATCACTCTATAGATAGGGATTCCTGAGATCACATTGGGCTGGATAAACTCAAGGTGATCAATAAACTCAGCTGAGGCCCCAGGAAACTGAGGCTTATCTGCTGAAGAATCAAGTGGCTGCTCGAATAGAGCTGCCTGGAGAGAGGAACCAAAGGATCAGGACTTAAAACAATGAAACACAGATCTAATAAAACCATGCGTAATGAGATCTGAACATAAGCTGTCTGATATAGTGCAATGAAAACACAACAGCCTCAGCTCAAAAACTCAAAAAATTAGGTTTTGACATCCAGTTTTTCAAATCGAGATTCTGTCACGAATTACTCTGCCCTATGTTGTTCCAAAACTGTGTCAATTTCTTTGTTCTGTTTAACACAAAGAAGGATATTTGACACAATGGTAGCAACTGACATTTCAGTGGATGCAAAGAGCTATGATAAATAGATTTGTACATGAATGAAATGATCATTGTCAAAATATAATATCAATGCTGTGTGAAATGAGTTTAGGTTCTTGTAACAAATCCTTATACAGCGACACTTTATACGTTTAATTCTACATCATAGGACTTTCAATCTGAAGATATAAAAATGACTGAGAGCTGTACTGTATTTTCGTCCACACACCCCCCTGAATCAGCCAATCGGCTGTCAGTGTAAATCTACAGTCTTGTGAAGGTTACCCATAACAAAGCACATCTATCCCATAATTACATACTAGATTAAATGAACAAATACATCTAACTCAAGTATGACACATGTGATACATGGTAAGCACATCCCTATGTCATCCAACAGTCTATAGGTTTACAACTTAAAGCATTACATTAACATTACTAACACTATAAGATTACTTTAACAGTGTTTTAAGATAAACATTATGCTGTATAACTAAGAAGTATTGCTGATTATATATATATCAAGCAAGCCAAATTACAGCAAATGTTTTGAAGCTCACGCAACTCCATGCATCGCTTGGCTAGCTTTGCTAGCCATAAATCCCGGTTGGACGACTTAATATAACTGCGGTACGTTTAAAACTTACATTGAGCCGGAAAGTCCTTTGCTGGAGGACCGTTGTGGCCTTTAAAGCAGCATTTTGACGAATTGCATTAAGCCCGACACCGTATAATTTCTTTACACATCTAGCAACCGCCATCTTTACGTCAATATATCTCGCGACTTTCTCGACTCTGTTCACACACACTCTGTAAATCCTTACAGCGCGCCACCTGCTGGACAATGTCACACATCACAAACATTTCTTATACATTTGAAGTATTATGTAAAAAAAATGTATTTAAATAGCCAGTTACATAATTTGGAGAGTAAGTGTTTGTGTATTACTTAAACAGAGACTTAAAATCGTTTTGAATAAGGTGCACTTTTTGTGCGGTGACGCGTTTTGCCGTAATATTACCACTAGAGGGCGTATGTCCTCAACAAACGTAAACAACTAGGTCTACGTCATAATGGTGCGCCCAAAACAATGACGCGTCTCGAATGCGACAAGTGTGTGCATGAGCTACAACCATGGAGTTTGATAAGAGTTGTCCAGTTTTAAGAGAATATGGAAACGAGCAGAGTTTATTGTCCAGACCTGACGGATCGTCCACTTTTGTTCAAGGTAACGTTAACTGTTATCTGCATCGGTACTCTAGAGAGTTGTGTCTTTATCTCAAAATGTTCTAGAATGGCTGCCTGTAGAGCGACAACATGTAGCTATTTGATTGATGGATTGAAAGCTGTATCAATTTATAGATCTTGTAAATGTACTTCCAGGGGATACAAGTGTCCTGGCGGGAGTTTATGGACCAGCTGAGGTTAAAGTGAGCAAGGAAATCTATGACCGTGCTACAGTGGAGGTTCTTGTCCAGCCTAAAACAGGGCTTCCAAGTATGTAATTACAGAATCATGTCAAAGTCGTTCTGTAGATAGTCATAATCTGAATAATTTTAGCGTCTGTGTATGATCTCATTAAGTAAAAAAACTTGTTGCACGTTTTCCTAGTGGTGCCCTGACATCCAAGTTAAGCCCTTTAAAATGTGTTAAAACTGTACATTTCAGCCACTTTCTTTAAAACAACAGAAATTAGTGGTTCGTTTACCAGTAAATTGTTAAAACAGATGTGAAAAATGAATAACTGCCCAGACTGTTAAAGTGATTAATGATCACGTCAGGTGTTGTTAAGAAGAATTGAATTGAATTTTAGCAATTACTTTTTGTAAACACCTCATTTATAAGCAGCCAAATGCACTTGAAGCAGTGTCCTTCATATTAGACTTGTATTCTCCAGTTCTTACCATCAGATGGCAGACAGGTGCAGGTTGTTTTTCCCATGATCTTAAACTCTTGTTGTGTTAGGTGTTCGAGAGCGTGCTAGAGAACAGTGTGTACGAGAGACTTGTGAGGCAGCTCTTCTGTTGACTCTTCATCCCCGGTCTTCTCTCACTCTGATCCTGCAGGTCATCCATGATGATGGTTCTGTATCCTGACCACCAGCAAAAAAAAAACATTTTGAAAATGTGTATTTTGTCCAGTAATAAATTCATCTGTGTGTTCATAATATATTTATCTAGTCACACAAAGTTGAATTTAAGGTTACCACTTTCCAGTTTCCTGCTTGTCCTTGGTAATATGTGTCCTTATCAAACACTTAGCTGTTATCGTGCTGTCTGAATGCTGCTTGTATGGCTCTGATGGATGCCGGGCTGCCCATGAGCTACCTTTTTTGTGGCGTGACCTGTGCCATTACCAAAGAGGGTCAGATAATCACAGATCCAACGACTCGACAGGAGAAGGTACACCACACTTCCCGTTCCCACTTACAACTAGCACAAACCATACAGTTTGTGACCTTGGTTTTTATTTTGAGTGTTTTGTGTCCTCAGGAAAGTCGAGCTTTGTTTACGTTTGCTATTGATAGCGTCGAACACAATGTTTTGATGTCAACAACTAAAGGTTCATTTTCAGTCAAAGAGGTAGGTTAAATTGAAGAGTTTCTTTCTTCTTCATGATTTATTTATAGCATTGAAACATTGTTACTTGTATATATGTTGCACAAACATTCTGTTTTCTCTCTGTACAGCTGCAGCAGTGCATAGCGATCAGTCATAAAGCTTCTGAACAGATCTTCCAGTTTTACAGAGATTCTGTCAAACGGCGGTATTCAAAGATCAAATAAAACATGCTTATTACTTTGAGTGTGCATTGTCATTCCTTTGCTTATTATTACAACTTGCTGCAGTGTAGTTATATTATGCTGAAATTTGTATTTGTGATTTTCTTTTTGTGGCTCCAATCAATTTTTCTAATGCATAATGTATGGGTTTAACAGTATTTGTTATGACCTTGCCCACATGGTTTCTCACACAAGGCTTTATTTTTAATCTCAGAGCGAGTCCTTAACTCCAAGTCATTTATCACTACTATGTATTTTGAAACTCATGCTGTTTTAATTCGCATAGTATTTGTGTTCGGTGCAACAGCTGTGATTTGTTTGCCCTGCTGATAACAAAAAGTTGAACATGAGATGTTGTGGATTCTGGCATCAAGTTGTTCAATGGCCGAATAACAGGAGGGAGTTGTTGAATATGAATAATAAAGCTCCTGTTATTTGTGTGACATAAAAGCACATGCTTGTAGTGTAGTAAGATAGGAGTTTAAAACACTGTTGTGGGAACCGTCATTATAAAAATGGAAATGAAGTGATGTAGGATTTTTATTAGGTTGCGTAAGCTGGGTCTTTGAGAAAATGACATAGTACATTAACACGTATTACCATTAATTGCTGTTCAGCGGAGTTGTGCTTGATCTTCCATTTCTTTCCTCTAGAGATGAGCCTTGTAATGAGTATCATTAAAGCGTGTAGACTGTTCCACATCACAAAACACAACAACAATGCAACGGCAAATGTTCTCGAAAGCAAAACAAAATTAAACCTTCAATCAAGTGCGTTTATTCGTTCGTAACAGGAATCTGCAAAATTTACATACACATTTACACAAGAAAAATGTAGAGGAAGGAAGGCAGAGGCATCTTTATCATCTTTTCCGTATTACTGAGAATAAACTGCAGCACATGTACACTGTGTGGCTGTTTGTGATGATTCCTCTTAAATTCTGATTTCACAGAGGCCATAGTAATTCAGCAGAGAGGATGTGCTACTGCTCTCCTCTGCACGGTGGGACAGCTTGTAGAAATAACACAATCTCCTACTATGATATGACCCAATTTTGAACTGCAGGGAGCTCTGAGAACACCTGCCAAGACCGTTGACTGCTGTTTTGTAGTTTTAATCTTTTTTGGAACGGCACATTTCAACCTTTCAATGAAATACTGTGGTTTTCTGATTGTAGTGTAATGCAGTTGACATTTGAATATTTCTCGAAAATGCGTTTTAACCAAATTCTGGGACTTGATATGATATTTATTTGTTTGCCATGGCAATATACTGTTTTTTAGTTTAGTGAATCATATTTTAAATATTTTACACAGGTTTATTGTGTGAATATTTATTTACAAATCAAATGAATAAACTGATGTGTTTGGTAAATATAAAAGCAGTTTCGGTAGTGGTTATCAAGGCAAACTTTAATCCTGCAAAATGGTTATGTATTAGTAGAATTAAGTTATGATGAACATTCTGGTTGTCAGTTTAGAGCTTTCAGTATCCCAGAATTCCCTTTTCCCTTGTGTATTTCATGACCTCTACCGCACGCCCTCAATCACACAAATGCAGCTCAATTCAGTGACTGTATGAGTAAGCACATACGCTTTAGTTTTTAATTTACTTGATCCTTTCACCCCAGGGAATATGACATCTGCAAAACATACCAGTAATATGCCTTGTAGTTCTGTATGAATATAAATTGTGACTAGCACAGAATTGAAAGTTGTTTTAGCTGTGCCACGTGAGGTGTTTAATATCTCCAGTTGGTTTAGTTAGATGATGGGTAGATGGAGAGTCTACATTTATAAAGCTATAAATATAGTTCTGCAGGAGAGGTTTTTATAATGTCATGACTCATGGTGACAGCTGCACTGCAATGAACTGTTATGCATAACAGTAATCGCCGTATGACTGCGTATACACCTGTGTGTGTGTTTAAACAGATCTGTAATTCTCATGTACATACCGCTTCCAAAACGAACTTTTTGTTACAATGGTGAGAGACCAAAGAGACTCTTTAAATATTATTACTGGCTACATTGAGCTTTTTCTTTGGATATTGGGACAAACAGCTCAACCGTGAAGTCACATGATTTTTGTTCCTACATGTTTTTGGGTTTAATGTGAAAAGTATAAGTAGACTTTTGGGAATTGTAGACAAAATTATGACGTACATGATATTTTCTTTACATTTTGCATTTCTTAGATTTAAATCCGTTAAATTGCTTCTATTTGCAAGGATCAAACTATCATTATAATTTTAACTTGTAGTATGTATAAATTATCAATATCGAATATTTTTACTCAGATTTGACAAAAGTTAATTTCGGGCCTTGCATAAACTGTATTGCAACCTCATTTTTAGTATCAAATTAATTCTGATATGCTGTGCTATCTTCGATTTGGTGAGTAGTTTAGTTACCAGTCTTAGAGTTGCAGTAGAAACTGACCCAGTTCGCTCAAAGTTATATGTCTCGGAGGGCTTGTCCTGGTGTTTTGCAGCCAAGTCTGTCGTGATGTCCAGATATTGCTGCCCTTGTCATGATCTTTTCAAACAAACCTCAGTTGCTCTCTACCCTGCCTACTCATACACAACTGAAGAGACAGATTACTAATCTCTCTTCTGTGCATGTTACAATGATTATCGATGACATTGTATGTTTTGACCCAAAGCTTTCAGCAAAACTACAATACAAATCACATTGTTATGGGCTGCATCTTGTTCTATTGCTGTACATCTTGTGTTGTAAATAATGTTTGGACTGCCATGAACTTGCAGAGAGAATAAATAAGATGTGGTCTCTGTTGAATGCCTGTACAGTATTTATAACATGTGTAGGCGAGTGTACTGTATGCATGTATAGAGCAGTAGTTTGTGTGACTATGATCCAGGGAGGTGTGTTGCTGCAGTAAATGAGAGGGAATAATGATGCATTTGTCTTTAAGGTGGTTTCCCAGACAGATAGGAGATAAGGGCAGCGATAGCACAAATGTAAGTGATGATGCCGAAAACAATTGAGAGGATAGAGAGCCACAGAGCCTGCCGAGACGCGGCACTGGCACCCTGGAAGTCTCCCTGCGCCGACGCTTTGTTTGTCTGGAGAGGAGAGAGAAAAGTGTACAATGACTGTAGGTGATGGACATCCCCTCTGCTCTCTCGAGCTCAGTGATTTTTTTATTCTATTGTCTTATGAACCCCCACAGTCCCATCTGTAAGGCCTATATTCTAAATCGTATTCTTTTAATTCATACACATTTTGATTTTTACTCATTAAAAACATTTACAATTTTTAGTTGTTAATATATATTTTAACTAGGGCTGTCAAACGATTAATCGCATCCAGAATAAAAGTTTGTGTTTACATAATATATGTCTATGTACTATGCATATTTATTTTGTATTTATAAATACAAACACATACACATGAATACATATTTAGGAAATATTTACATGTATTTATTTATATTTACTAATAATTGAAATGATATATAAATGCTTATTAATTTTTAGATTTTCCTTAAATATATGCATGTGTATGTGTTAATAACTACAAAATTATTATGCACAGTACACAGATATATATATATATTATGTAAACACAAACTTTTATTCTGGATGCGATTAATCATTTGACAGCCTTAATTTTAACAAAGCCAAATCGAAATGTTTTCACTTGCTTGTGAATTATTGCAACAGGTTGTTTGTTGTGTGTGAACATCTATAGCTTCCCTGTTAGAAAAAATCTGCATATGCTGGTCATTTATAGGTTTTGAAGCATGGTAGCTGGTTTAAGATGGGCATTTGCTGGTCCTAAACTGGTCATGTGCTGGTTTAATTTGGTCCTGAGCTTGTTTAGGACTATCTTAAACCAGCACATGATCAGCTCAGGACCAGCACATGAACATCTTAAACCAGCACACACCAGCTACCATGCTTCAAAACATACCTAACCAGCATTTATGCTGTTTTTTCAACAGTGTTATCTAGTATTAGTCAAAGGTGTGTGTTTTTCAGTCAGGCATAAACCCTCTTTCATTATTTTTTTTCCTTTGATCCCCTCATTTTAGACAACACCTCACAATCTAGTGAAAATCAATCACCTCATTATGACACAAATTAAAACCTGAATTAAGTCTATTGATCAGAGCTTTGTCTGTAGACTACTGTAGGCTACCCACATTCATGTGGCCCTCTGCTATGGACGCCCAGCATTGACGTGTTGTTTACAATTCATTGCACGATTACTAAACATTGCTTTGAGTTGGTTACCGACCCCGAAACTCAAATTAAACATTTTCTTTACGTCTGTTGCCCCATTTAACCTCAACACCTACTCGCCTCACTGAACCTCACACAGAACAGTGGACTGACTTGTATTATTCTGATGTCTGCCATGTTGGTCCTTTGGTGGCATAATCCAGCAAATCTCAGTGTAATCCTGCCTAAAGCCTCAGGTGTAATTCCATAATGTCCACACTCACTTCCCAAAAGAGCACTTGCCTTGAGCTCTTCTGATAATCTCTACCAGTTTCAGTCCTTCTGCCCTCTGGACTGTGAGAACCAAGTGGGTCATATATAATAACAACATTAATATGATAATTCCTCTAGCAAAACTCATATTTAACAATGGTTTGTCAACAATAATTGCTATTACACTTCAAAAAAGTAAAGGAATACTTTGATATGATGATATCCTCATTAAAAACATGTACTGGATGTGAAAGACAAGTTATTATTAGGCTTTAGAGCAGTATTGCAGTGAGACTTTATAGTCTGTGATTAATGGGTTGAGTTGGTCCCCTCGTTTTTTTTGTCCTCTCCATCAGATGACATTCAAATAGTTTTCTCCCACATACCATCTGCCATATTTGTAATAACTGAAGATCAAGATGACATCAGAATTGTTGATTTTCATAATCGATATGAGGTCATGGGTAAAGGAATATTCATGCTGTCTATTTGATTGGAGGATTTAGATTTCACTGTCGATTCACGTCATAACTATGCTTTATGGCTACATGAGTGCTAGATCAAACACTTATTATACGGCTCTTCAGAGTACTTTAACTGCTCAATTTCAACATTCTGCTGTCAAATATCTTTGTATATTGACTGTTGTATAACGGAACTTGTCCGGTACAAACGATTTCATACCCGGCTTCATAATTGTCTCTCTCATTTCACGAATGTTTCATGTCCATTTAATTACAGTATTTGCTTGTCCGCTCAGATTAGACAAGCAGATGTAATTGTATACAGTTTGTGCAACAAGAGCTGGATATGTCCATGAGAAATTTACCTTTTGGGAAAGATAGAATGCAGCGATGCCCAGAGGCCAGAAACAACACAACATGGAGAAGAAAGCCAAGCCCAGGTAATCTTGAGCGATCATGATGGGAAAGTTGCTCTCACTGTCTGTATCACTGAAGTCATCGCTGGAAGAGTCCTGTAGGTCACAGTTCACAAACATTAAACAGGAGGATCTGTAATCTCTCGTTTTAATAAAAATGTAATGCTTCAAACGATGAAAATGCCCAACGTAGAATATTGTTCCTTGTATTTAGGCCTATTGAACAACATTTCGTATATCTTTTATCTCAAAATATGACTCCGTGGGACGACTGATTTTCAAATAAACTGCTCTTTAAATATTAAAAGTACATGTGATCTTGTTGTACAAGGGCAATGACTTGCAGTTGTTTTGCTGTGCTGTGTAAACGTATCTGTAGTAATCTGTTTTGCTTGTTTCTGTAAAATAATGTGACTGAATGAGGTTATGGCAAATGTTCAGCACTTGTGCTGCCTACAGGCAAATTTTGCAAAAAAAAGGTTGTGTTTCCAATCTGTCTCTTTCCCTAGGACTGCGTATAACAATTCTGACTCAGTCCTAAAAACAACATGTATGTCCTTCAAATGTATTTTTAACTCTGCAGGGTTTCTTTCTGTATAAACATAATTCAAAGACATGAGAAGAGAATTTGTATTCAATCACTGAACTGTTTTCCGTTATCAATGCTTTTAAAATCTTTTATGATTTTTTTATCTTTAAATGCAAGCTTGTCATTTTCTCAGAGGGCATTTTAAATTTTATGTAAACACTAGAAAGCTTGTTTATATTTGTTAGAATAGCCGGTATAAAACTAATCAGTTTGCATTTGTTAACATTAGTAAATGCAAAACTAATATGACCTAACAATAAGCAATACAGTTACTAAGCATTTACTAATCCGTACAATTGTTTATGGTTCTTCACTGTGCAATAACTAATGTTAACAGTTACAATGTTTGGTTTTAAAAAATGTATTCGTAAATGCTGAAATTAACATGAACTAAGATACATACGGTGGTTATATTGTTAGTTAATGCATTAACTAATTGTTAACAAATACAACCTTATCGTAAAGTGTTAGCCGTTTAAGTCATATTTTAGGCACCTATGACGTCAGATAGAAGACAGTCTGATGTTTTACTGAAGTGTCACAGATGAGATGGTTTTAATTAAACAACACAGTCACATGCTCTGGTCCTGCTGGTCTCACAGTAGCCTCTCTTCTTTATCCGCAGGTTTTTAAATATTTAAATAGTAGCAGTTTTACACTTGACTGCCTGATAAAAAGCTGTGATAGCATGACAGCATGTGTAATCAGTGTTGACAGAGAGAACTTCAAACGCGCTTTTAACTGTTTGCTTTGTGACAAGCTGCTTTTGAGGAGTTTCGCGCTGTAATGCAGAATGCTAAGCCGTATGCTTTTTTAATCACTTCTTTGACAGCATGCAATGACACAAAGTGAATAAGAACCATGCATGCTGTCAGATTCCCACACAGACATTAAATGATGTAATACTTTGTATTTCAGCTTTAGATTCACCATAAAGAAACATTCAGGTATACCGTCTTTAGAGCGATAATCTTAATGATTGCAGGGAAAAAAATAAATCTGTTATTTGAATATTTGCCAAACTAGATCTTGTTTACATGGTGTATGAAATAGAGGTTGGTATGCGGCTCATCAACACAGTGGCATTATTATTCACACAACAGTGGATGCAGAGCTTTCAACAATTGTGTTTGGTTTGAAGGCCAATGCCCGTGCAACACATCCCACCCCCCTTCCCTGCTATTCATGCCTTTTTGATTTTCTCATTTAAAAGCTCATTTGTCAATCCCGGCCTGTATTGAATTTGAATTCTAAATTTGAACCGCAATATACAGCACATTAGTGAATACAGTACAAAGCTTAACAGCTAGATGATTTGATGTTCACATGCAAGAAGCCACAGTATAAGGAAACTTGAAATTTGTTACTATAAGACCTGGGTTGACTGTTCACTTTTTACTCACATAAATATATTTCAGGGTTTATTTTGGAAAGTTCACTGAACATTTTACAATATTACATTTTTTAATGAAATAATTCAAATAAATATGAGGCACAAAACAATTAGTGAAAAAGCAAAATATTATTTTCTTGTAAAAAAATACTTTAAAATAGTTTGTTTATTTATTTATAAACACACACTATAAACAATAATAACATAAGAATAATTATTTATTATTATATATGATTATTAACATCACTTGATATAATATTTAATAATAATATTTGAAACTGTTTATTATTATTATTGTGGTTGTTATTATTATTATTTTTTTTACACATATTTACATTTTTATACATTAAGTTAAAATGATTAAATAATTAAATATATTCTTTCTAAGAAAGTATTTGTTCGAAAACCACCACTAATGGTTTTATTAACTTTAAATAAAAAATTATTTTAGAGTTAACCTCATGTGACCTGCCCTGGTCTCCCCTACATTTGTTTCACGACAGAACTCCTTACCTCGAAGTCTGGTAAAAGGTCATCCCCATCCTCCATGCTGTAAGAGACACTGTGGACATCTCTAGTCTCTGCCAGTAACTTCCTTTCCAAATGCGAACCAGGACAAATGTCCACAAATGTGGTTTCCAGATACTCCTTACTGTGGATGCCCAAGGAGTCAGCAGCCGCCCAAATGGTGGTTGGAGGGTAAAGTGTCTCTAGAGTGCTAGTCAATGAACATGGGTCCAATAGTTGCTGTTGTTGAATATCTGTAGAACTGCAATAATTCCTCCAGTCCAGAGGGGGCAGTCTTTTGTCCTGCTCATTTCTCACCAATATGCCTTTAAACAGACCACCACCACTGCTTGTTCCACTTGGGCTCTTGGGGCTGTCAGCCAATAGTGGATGTTCGAGTTCATCTAGACTCTCCATTTTGCGAGGTCTATGTTAAGGTCTGGAGGTGACAACATTAACTGAGTCTTTGCCACGGATTGAACGACAGTTTCACTCTTAAGAATGCGTCACTTATACAGAAGCAGTGGCTTGGCAATAAATCATCTTATATTAAATATTTGGTTCAACAAGCCTAAATCTTGGTGACTAGCTCATGCTATGACAAATTCTCATCTGAGGTTGCGTTGAGTGAGGACTTATTTTAGTCTGTGATTTAAATGCGTAGAGCTCTTGCATATTCACATGTCAGATGCCATTTGTTCCTTCGCTCGTTGGCTGAATGCAAGGCCCGCGTAGCACATTTTACATGATTGGATGTATCTCAGCCCATACATATGCTAATGCATTTCACTTTGTATGAAAAAGATGGAAGTCAGTTCAGATGATGGAATACCTTGATTCGCAACAGACTGAAAGACGGCTTGTGTAATGCTGAGGGATTTTATCTGTAATCTTCCCTTCTGTTTTCACTGTGATTCTCAATACAGACAAATGGGCTAAACTTATTTTATCAGAATTTTAACAGCAGTGAGAGACTTTTATCTAAATAAGTAGTTGACTGAAATATAAATAGCTGGGATTTGGACAGATCAAAACAGACGTCTTTGAAATCTTTGAAGAAAATGTTGGTGTTAAAAACGTCCTCGAAGACCAATCGCCAGGAGGTTTACAGGACTACAGATATTCAACTATTCTTGAGGGAAATATATAAATATACATACTGTATATAGATTTACTCTGTTTGTAGTCCCCCAGTTGGTTTTCAAAGCTGTGAAATTGACGTCCACAAAAATAGAAATTCTCCAGAGTGTACTTTCTGCTCAGCAAGTGCTCAGGAATCTCATTCCGTTTGGCCGTAGAGAAATGTCTTGATGAAGAAATGCTCAGTGCTCAGGTATTGATTTCTGGCAGGTTGGCAGGGTCTGCTGTGTGCTAGTTGAGACCAGACACTCTTTTGGGAGATGTATTTTTAATGCAGCATGCTCTCCCACCCGGCCCACGTTGGAACAGTCGCAAAGTCTCTCTGTCACCTCTCACCTTTCATCGTGGCACATGGACAGTGCTGCCAAAAGAAAAGAACAAAGTCAGCATTTAGCTTTAAAGCACATGAGTGATCCACTTCATAAACTATGAACTGCTACCCTTCTATGAAGCTTGAATGGCAGGGCAGTACGTCCAAGTAACAGACACTCATCAATTCAACATCTTTTTTGAAGTTTTCTGAGTGGCCTATTTCAGGAGCACATCTGTCTCAAAGGCAAAGCGTGTCAGCGAGAGACCCAGAAGGCTTGTTGATGTGGAAATATGGTCTGCAGCGAGATGCCAGTGGCCCAAGTTGCCTAAAAAAATGTTAGATGGGCACTGAAATAGGCTCTTTTCAACATGCACCCTCTGGCAGATCCTGTGGCCCATGATAGACGTCATGTAGTTCATAGCTCTCTATATAAATCTCTGTGGCCTTCACCTAAAAAACACCCGAAGAAGCTCAGTTATATGAGATCTTCAGTGTGCGAAATGGACCTTATGATGTGATAATGTTATTCACTTATGATATGCCCTCCAGCTTCTGTTTATGTTGATACCGTCAGATGGTCTCATTTGTCTTAAGAATGTGAGTCATCTTAATGCTTTATTCATTAGCTTTTCTCTTCTTTATTAAGGGGTGTGCCAACTCTACATTAGAGAACATCACAATGCTGCTGACTCTGGACAAAGTTCTTGAAGTGAGCACTTTGCATTTGTGTTTTATTGTTTCTTTGATTCTTTCATTCAAATTGGAAGATTTGGTTACCCAAAAAGGAAAATTCTGTCATCATTTACTCACCCTCATTTCATACCAAATCTGTATGACTTTCTTTCTTCTGCAGAACACAAAAGAAGATGTTTTTTCGAAGGACTCTGGTAACCAAAACAACATTAGCCGCATTGACCTCCATTGTATGGACACAAAACCACTCAAAACATTTCTCAAAATATCTTCTTTTGTATTCCACAGAACGAAATAAGGGTGAATAAATAATGACAGGATGGTACTTTTTGCGTAAACTATCCCTTTAACTTTAAAATTCACTCAGAATAAATAAAGCAATCATGAAAACATAACAGACAGAATGGCTTTAAGTTTCAAATGAACGATGTTTATGCATAAAATGTCATTCACCCTGCTTGAGCGTCAGATTCAGCTTTACTCTTGATGTAGACCTCTGTTTAGTAAGCCATTTTTGGGCCGAGTCTCAGTAAGAGAACTCCGTCCTATCAAAATCCGAAAGAAAGTGCTGTCACATTTCCCAGGGGTCTCTCTGTCAGTCAGTCCCTGAAAAACCAGGATGACCGCTTCAGGAAGAAGCAGGTGAACGTTTGTCTCTCATTACTAACCTTGTGCTGTTCTCCATCAGTTCTCTACATGCCTGTCTGCATCGGTCTAGCGTGCCGAAAATAATGTCTGTCAATGGCATTACGTGGTTGTGAGAGATTTACCTGAGGCATAGCCGATTATTTTGTAAATGAATATGTTTTGTAATTTAGTTTGTAAATGGATTTAGGTTTAAGTATGCACGTTACAGCCTTGAAGCTAGTTGTTAATGGCCTGTAAAACTGCTTCGATAAAGGATTCTGCAAGCTTAATATTAATGACATACAAGAACACTGCTTTAGAAAAAAATACAGTTTCAATTTAATTTAGATCTTAACAATTACCTCGAGGCAATCGTTTGCCCTCTCCAAAGAGTGAGCGTGTGCGCGCAAATAAGATGAATTCTTAAAAGGCTTTGAACTTGCATGAATAATCCCTGTTTGCGCAGTGCAGGACGGCATGTGTTTCTGGTTTTGTCACGGGGTTCTATAAAATTTTGGTTGCAGAGTTTTGAAAGTAAAACTAAAAAATTGAGATGAAAGATACAATAGATTCAATTCATCATTACATCATTTCGTTTTTGCTATAGTCTTTTAAATCTAGAACTCATAAATCAGACAGATCTATGTCTGATCTCCTGTCACTTCTGAGATTTACCCCGTAGCACACTTCAAACTTTATCAATAGATTACATTTTCTCTCACCACAGCTTTTTCCACAACATTGCTTCAAACATAAAGCAGTACATTTGATTTCAGCAGCACACCAAATGTCACAATAAAGAAAGAAATAGGTTCCATGGTGCACTTAGATGCATGAAATAGAAGCCAAATCGAATTTTATCTGATTTTGTAAGTCTGTTCATTGCCGTACTCATATAGAAGATCTATGGACTACTGTAGCTTGCTTGTAAAGCATTCCTGTGGTTTGGCATAATAACTGTAGCCTGTATTACTCTAAATCATATCACTCTGCTCTCCTGTCCATTTTTATACTTTACTGTTCTTCCTTTTCATTTCATTTCATTTCATCTGTCTTGTCTTTCTGCTCATCCTGTGTGGCCAGGCACAGATAGATTGGCAGAGTGATAATTTAGCAGCAGATACCTGTTCTCCCTCCCATCAACTTTACTGCAGGGCTGCTGTCAGCACGCTGGCAAATTGCTCAAAGACACCGACCTACACCCATACTAATATAATTCCTTTGATCTTAAAGGAATAGTTCTCCCGGCAATTCAAAGTTGATCATTTACTGTACTTGCAGCTAAGGTTAAAAGTAATGAGAAAAGACTGAAATTTAAGTTATTTACTAAAAAATCACATTTGCCTTCTTCTTCATGAGTTCAGAGATTCATAGTAAATATGAAGAGTTTGGTTCCAAAATGAGATAAATCCGTTTTTACAATTTTTCAAAAATCATTTTTTTATGTTATCATGTTTTAATTTGGGTTTTTTGTGTTAGCTGTATATATATATTTTTCAAAACCAACCAACTGCAGTTTGATTGATATTAATTGGAATGAACAATAAAAAACATCTCATTTTGGAACCAAACTCTTCATATTCTTTTAAATCATTTTCTTTTAATCCGGTTGACAAAAAAAGGATCAATCGTGTTTATTTTGATTGCTTTAAATATCTTTATATCAAGTCGAGATTTTTTTAACAACTCTATATGACTTCAGAAATCATAGGGATCTTCTTCATTAGTTCACGCGTCACAACCATGGTGCATCAGTTTTCTGAGTCCCCCGGAAACACTTCCGTTGTCGTTTGTGGTACTTGCAGCGCGTTTCTGTATTTGTTTGTGTTGCGAGAATTTGCAGGGCATGTGTCGCCAAACTAATGAAGATGCTTTCTGAATTTGCTGGAGTTATTTCGGTCTGCATGCGTTTTCTTCCGTTGCAGCGCGGTGACAGCGGTTTCCGTACTATCCATTACAATTGTTCAAAAAAAGATTGTTAAAACATTCTTTAACCATTGTACACCAGAGCATTGTCTATCAATTATCAAAGCAGAGACATGAGGGTAAATAAATGACAGAGGTTATATTTTTGGGTGAACTATCCCTTTAAGCCTTTCCGACTCCACCCCCTAGCACACACCCCCTATGATGGCTTGCTTCCAGGAGAGACGCACTCAGCTTTATTGCAAACTCCCTCCCAACTGGTCACTATAAAATAAATGCTGTCATCTGCATCATGAGTCTGCCTCCCTGCTTGATTTCTGCCACACACATAAAACACCCGGTCAGTTGGACAGAGCTCTACAAGGACAGCACAGCAAATCAGCACCAACGCTTTTATAGAGAGCCCCTTACCTCACCCTGCTCTTTTTCTGTAACTCTTATCTGCGTTTCCTACTTTATCTTTTTTAACCGCTTTACTGACCTAAGTCTTTTATCTGATTGCTTTACCCAGTTCAGTAGAAACAGACCATTTCAGGCTCTCTTTATAAATGGACTGCCAAAGCCAAATAGCTTGATATCACAATAAATACACTATATGGATAAATGTATTGAGACGCCTGGAATAAATATTTAGCTATTCCAGTAATCCCAATGAAAACAAATATTAATGCTAAACCATAGTAAAATACCATATTAAAGAATTTTGTTTCCATCTTTGTTGCAACAGTTTTGGAAGAGCCTGTGTACAAATCATTGATGGGTTTGGGTGATTGAATGACAAAACATGCCTTGAAAGAGGCGTACGCCACTTCCCACGCAAAAAATGGGATTTATTAAAACAAACTTGACGGAAAAATTTGCGCACCTGCACGCAAATTCTGACCCATGCGTACGCACATTCTGGAGACAAGGGGCGACACAAATGGTGAGTTAGTGAACTTAGATTGCAGAAACTAAGACATTAATGCCTCACACACATTGAATTTGACCTCATATCCGTTAAAGATCCACATTATCACGAAGATTAAATCTGCAGAGTTATTTGCGCTTGTATTGAGTGATTGTTTAATGCACCTTCTTGTAAAATCCAACTCAATCTTAAATAAAAATTCGATCTAAATATTTAATCAGCGCTGTCTCACCATCACACTATGAGCGCATGAGGAGGAGATGATCCGACTGAACAGGGACAGCATCAAATATAATAACTGCAGAACACAGTGTAAATAAATACTAAATATATTTTCCTTGCATAATCATCGAATGTCAAAGTTTGAAAATTCAGCCTTTAAACTCTCGCACAAATCGTTTCTCTTTATGTTCTCGCTATCAGTCCTAATTATGTTCATAACAAAACCGGAATGAAGAAACATTCGTCTTTTACAATTAGGACTATGTCTTCAAATTTGATCTCAGGTGAAGGACACCGCTAATTAATGAGGTGATTTTAATGAGGTGTTAATGATCAGTCTAAATGCTGTAAACATATAAATGCTGCAGAGACCTTCTTTGGCTTTAATCTAATTATAATAATTATTATTAATAATTATAACAATTATCAATTTGTAAATCGTAGTGAATCTTATGTTTGGCCATTTGTGATTTCGTTGCGGAGATAAAGGATGGGATCGGGGGTTTTCGGCAGTTTTATATAATTTTTTGTTATTTTTCTATGGCATCTGATAGCGGATGGAACGGGGAACGGTATACGTCCATTATGGTGCGTGACGTCAGGCTTAACAAGCGGATTGGATGCCAGGCTTATTAATATATGAATCAGCATTCATGAGGTGCTTTGCACTTATGGGTAAAAATGGGCGTGTACAGGGCTGGATATGAAGCTGATTCACGTATGCACAGTTGCAGGTGATCTGTGATTTATAAAGCGAATATTGCTTACAGTAATATTGCTTATAGTCCCCAACCTCACACCATAGACCGGTTGGGATGCTCAGACAAACAAACAGTCGTTTGACTATGTCACACATTCATACTGTTTATAATTTGGCAGCGGCTATTTGGTAGATGCTATTTACACTAAGTTTAAATAGTAGTAGGTTCTGTTAACACTAAGTGAAAATAGCAGATATGTATCTGTGTATGTATCTATGTATCTTAGCGATATGCTATTTACACTAACCAAAAATAGCTGTATTTTCTTTGGATTAAGTAGAAGTAGTAGTTAGATGCTATTTACTTATAAATAGTGGTAGATAACGTTACTATTTGCACCTCAGTGTTGTTGTGCATTAAACCTTGTACAATAATAACAGAGTGTAAATGATTATATTTATAAAAATTATGGCAACTTATTGAGAAATTACAACCCTACCCCTAACCTTACCCTAAACCTAAACTTTATGAATAAAAATGAATTTTAAGTCTTGAATCCATTTTATTGAAAACAAATACCTTTACGATCTGAAAAGGTTTAAAGTGTATTCAGCGAGAGGGGGATTAGAAACCTGGTCTCCCGTCCCAAGCTTTACAGACTTTACACCTTGCGCCATTGGACTCACTATATGAAATGGCATTGTTCTTACACTTTGTCTATTCCAATCACGCATTGGTGGGCGGAGCTAGTGCAAATAGTCTGTGCCAACAAGGCGGGCTATTTGTACTCGGTGTAAATAGACACTCCGTTATAATTTTTGGCGCAGTCAACCTACAAATTATTTGCATATATGTTCTCGTCATATAAAACTAGGAAAGGAGAATGTATTTTACATGAATGAATTTACAAATATAATAACCTTGCTATATTTTCTGTATTGTTTTATATTATGTTTAACACTATAGCAAATGTAAATGCTCAGTCAGGACGTCTGATTTTAGGGGGATGTTTGTTTTACGTTTTTATACAAACACATCATTAGAGAACACAGATGACTCTCTGTAAGTGGCAGTAGGAGGACGCAGCTGAAGTACTAACAAACACGCTCATGTATGATGGAAATATTCACTGATAGCACAGAAGAGGCGTGATGAGAGGAAAGTCAATAGCAGCCTGCAGAAAGCACTCTCAGAGTGCGGCCACACATGATTGAAATGAAGTAGAATGGAAAACGGGTGCATGTTGCTAAACAGGGCAGAAATGAAGTCACTCTGTTGGAATGGGTCTATATGAAAACCGATTGACTTTGCTGGCTAAGATTAATGAGGCAAAGTTTCAAGTGCCATTTCCGTGCTGTACGTCTCTGCTCTGCTTATGTAAGTGAGTCTTGATAATTCAAGCACAACATTTCCTTGAGCCCAGCAGTGTCACATTAGAATCGGGATGGAAGGATACATAATTCTCTCTAAATGACATCGTGATGGAAAAAGGAATTCAGCTTCACTGAAGGGGTTTGTGCGGGAGGTGGGTGGGGGAGGGTTTGGAAATAAGCTCATTTATCATTCAAGTCCATTAACCTTTTTTCGTTCTCTCTTTGTCTTTATCTCATGCTTGCTGTAAGCCAGGTTGGAAAAATGTTGGTTGTGGTACAGTGGTGATATTTACAGTATAGATGGAATCCACTATGAATAATATGCACTTGAATTAAATTGTACTTGCGAGATGGAATCATTTTCACTATTGCTTTCAGACTTTTGGACACCTTTCATAGGCCTACGTTCAAAAATCACGGTATCACTATGGTGTTCATAAAATAGTAATAGCATGCTTTATCTGTACAGTCTCTCTCTCTCTCTCTCTCTCTCTCTCTCTCTCTCTCTCTCTCTCTCTCTCTCTCTCTCTCTCCCTTGAGTTGGCGAGTGCAGTCACTGTTTCAGAAGAGCCATTTGCACATATCTTAGCTGGGTGATTTCCCTCATCCCTCAGGCCTCATTGTGCCCCACACCAGCTGTGCCTGAGAGGGACAGACAGACGGGAACATACAGACCCTCTACAGACAAAACTTGTCTTATTCGTCTGTGTGCATGAACACTGTGTGACTTTTCCCTCATTATATGTAATCTGTTTATAATAGGACATCTCATTATTCTTCTAGGACCAATAGGTACTGAAAAGGGCTTCAGGGTTTGACAGATCTATATTGGTGACGATAAAAAAAGAGAGTGGAGGAAACCATGCAAATGGTTATCTTTGATCCAACTGCAGTATTTTTGTACTGCGTTGCACTTCTTTTGTTTTAGTCTATTTTCGCTTGCTGGTAGGGTTGCCAAGTTCATGAGAGGAAAAACAAGTCTCTTTCTATAAGAGATCTTCATTTACCACACACTGTATGCCATTAAGAAAAGTAATTATAGCAAGTCACAATTAGCCACATTGTAAATAAAATTAAAATACCATGCAGGGGCAGTTTGTGTGTTTGTGTGAAAAAATAAAGATACAATCACTTTCTTTTTTTATCTCATTGCATCACAAGTCAATTTTAGCTTCTGCCCAGGCAAATGATATGAGAATTGTGATTGTACATTTCAGTTAACACCTTACAATAAATTTGATTGTTTATTATTTGCGCATTCATTTTTTTAATTAAATAATGTTAATATTAATATAACTTTATTTAAAATGCATGAGTAAATGTTGAAATTAACAATAAATGAGATGAATAATAAAAGTTCATGTTAACTAATGAGTTAATCATACTCAAATGAACATTATTGTAAGTGTTACCATATTTCAAAACAGACAGACCCACATTTTGAATTTCAAGAGCTTTAAAAAGTTGTTTGTTTCATATCCATCTTTGCATTTTGCTTTCCATTCTAATATAACATTTTTAACATGTCCTTGAATACAGGACAATCACATAGTAGATGATGGCTGGCAGTGCCAGTGTTTCTGAGATCACTGTGCACACATCTAGTCTTGCAGTAAGCAGTGTGTAGTTTCAAAGACAAGAGGTCCATGAACCTGATTCATGACCGTGAACAGTGCAGCAGTTGTTGTTCACTTTCTGTTCTCGTGAAATTGCCTCAGTTCTCCATTTCATTCTCATTTAGTCTGAATTGGATCTTTTCACCTCATGTCAGGGCTGTTAACTGTGCAAGCTACAGAACACGATCGCTGTGCTGCGCACAGGGAGCAAAAATACGATAAATCGGAAATGGTATATTGCACATATGGCACATACAACACAAGATGCATGTACTACAAGCAGTGTCAACTGCCAAAGGGCATATTTTAAATTAACCGGCTTACGATGGCGCATCAAAGAACATAACAAGCCTACATGCTTATTGCTCATACTCTATAGTTATAAGCAATAGATGACATTATTTTATTTTTGTTGTTTATATTGATGCTAGTACTTGTAAGTTTGGTGCGCATTTGAGGCTTTTAACAAGCTATTTAAAACACGAACATGTACAGCAACGCCTTGCTTCACCTGGTTCATTTCTTCTGAAATCCTTTCGTGGTCCTCTCCTCCTTCATCACAGTCATGCAGAGAGACCATTACCAGAGCTCACACAAACACACAAACCTGTCCCACTGACATGCATCACGTGAAATATTTCACAATAACAATATAAGAGCCAGTCTCTAACAGTAACATCGCTAGAGCAGACAAAACTCTGACAAGGTCTGGGACTTTGCGATGGCACAGATGCTCAGCATCACTGAGTACACATTTAATCAAATGAGAACTCCTATCACATGTTTGACATAATCACCACCTAATTGTTTATTACTCACGCTAAGTAAAAGGTTATCTCGACAGTGGGCAGCACGAAGGAGAATATAGCGGCACGCTGCTGCATGTGACAGCACAGCGTTGATAAACAAGAAGAGTGTGCGTTTGTGTGTGTGTGTCCTCCGGACAGGTTAGATTGGTTGTGAGATTCAGTTTCCTTTATGGGGGTGGGGAATATTAAAATGAATATTGTACAAGACCACCTGTCTTAAAATAAAAATCTTCTTTCTATTTGTAATCTGAAAGTGTGATTTATAGAGATTTTATAAAAACATTCAATTTAAAACGACCACATTTATGGGGAAAATATTTTACATTTCTTCATAAATTTAGTAAGTAATGTCAAAATTGACTATAGGTGGTCCTATAAAAACAAAATAATAATAATAATAATGGAATAATAAAAACAAGGATTGTGTTGTACTGTACTGAATGTCTACAGGTCTGCGTGAGGGTTATGGGGAGATCACATTATAATTTTCACTCCATTGATTTCATTTCATACTGATACAAATGCAATAACTGTAAATGGGTACTTGACAAATAAACCATACCATGTGTTCTATAGTGTGACAGAAATTTTTTTGAAAACAAACTATTAATAATCTATAATTTTTATAGTATTTATATTTATAAAATAAAATAGCATAAGAGAAATGTATCTTCATTGTTAGTGAATTTGCTATTTCACAACACAGGGCACATGTGTGATTTATTTGTCAACTACTCATCAATGTTTTACATTCCGCTGTGTAGAAAAGTTCAAGTTTGGTGAACTCTGACATAAAAATTTACATCACAAGACGAGTGACCAACAGAGGATCAAAACATCACAGATTGATCATTGGCTAAATTCAAAGAAGACAAACTTCAAATCTGCAGGTGTGAATCGAAGATATACTTTATATTTAAAAGGAATATTTTCACAATTTTTCCATTCAGCTGTTTTTTTTTAAGGAAATGGTAATGATATGATCCTCACCAATATTGTGAAACAACCTCTGTGTGTGTCAACAAAATGTGGGAAATAGTCCTTACTGCATGCTGAAAATGACTTGATAAGCATATTAAATAATATAAAGGACAATTTAATATAAATGTAAAAATGCAAAAAGGTTTGTCTGAGAGTTATATGTTCTGGGGAAAAGTACAGAAACTATACCAGACGTCAACACGATAGAAAAACAGAAAGAAGGGTGTCACAAGTGTATACTTGAATTTTGTTTACTTTAAGTAAATATTCTTAGTGCATGAATATAAGCGAGTAGTCATAAATTTTTGCAGTTACTTGGCAGCACACAATCTACATCGATCACTAGCGAGGCAACGGTGGACTGCAGACACAGTCACTAACAATAGAAATCTCTCTCCCTAATGGAAGCTGGTGCAGTTCAACTAACAATAGCAGAAAGTGCATCCTTGCCAAAGCGAGCCCATTTACTGCTGAGCAACAGCATCCTCGTGTCCCCGAATATTATGACACAATAATAATGGGTTGCGTGTTGTGATTGCCAGAAATAGCATAACATTCAGTACAAGTAAAAGGCACAGGAGAGTTGAGCTGGCGGAGTGAGCCGTTATCATGATTTGTGATTGAATGTGTTCAACACAACCATCCACTGTCTGTGGAAATCAAAAAGGATTGTTTAAAATTTAGTTTTGTGCGTTCTGGGCAGAATGCGGAGAGGTCAGAGGTCTGAATGACAGCGCAGCAAAATTGAAAAATGTCCCACACATCTGTTCATTCTAGATGTGATGTGAAATATTACATATCCGGGCACAGGGGATACAGATTACAGTTACAGTTACACCCAGAGAAAAATAAACAATATATCTTGAATTTATTCAAACGAAATGAAGTAATAATCAAAATAAACCAATGCACAGAACAGTAAACAGCTGGTAGTTTAAGCACAATTGCGAAAAAAGAGATGCCCGTGCATGACAATACATTTTAGAATTATACTGTTCTGAAGTGCACTTTATATTGTGAACAACCAAATAAAAAAGTTAAAAGATGAGAGCAGAAAAGAGCAGAGCAGAACCTACCTCTGATGCTGAACTCTGTGATGATGTCCGTGGAGTGTGTGGGTGCGTGTATGTGTCAAGTGTCTCCCAGCACTGCTGAACTCCACAAAACAGATGATTACAGCAGTCCAACACATTCAGCAATTCTGCACCAACACATATCTTCCACACCGCTGTAAAACGGGTTTAGATGGATGTTGCGAGTTAATGAGTAGCTAAAATGAAGCTGGTTGTGTGTGAGGTTAAGCATATAAGAAGTGATGCTTCTTGCCTCCCAAGTTCAGTACTCCTGATGCCTGCACTTTATTCTCTCCCACTTCACACTCACTCAGATGGAGTCAGTTGATCTTTTAATCCTGTTTATTCTGGATATTTATACCACCAATGCTCTTCTAAGTCCCTGTGGCAAGACTTTCAAACAGCAGTAGAAGTGGCTTCTGACTCTCCTGCTCCTCTTCTCTCTTCACATCTCTGTTCCTCCTCCACTGTCTCATCCAGCCCCCACTCCCCCAATCTCTTCGGGCATCACATCATCGCAGGGTCCTAAAGTCTGTCTAGTTTGCTACCGTGATTGTATATAGTGTGTCCCCGCTACTGAAAACACATCAGTATGCTGCAAGCCCTCCCTTATGTTTCTCTCAGTACCTTTCCTGCTGTTTTTGCCCAGGGGTGATCCAGAACTGTTGACATGTTGGCATGAGGTTGTCTTGCAAGCATGTGGAGCGATGTTCTTGATCAGCTAGCTGAGCCATAGAGTGGACCACCACACAGTCATGAGAAATAAACAGTTTGAAGTCTATATAAAATAGCATTTGTGAGCCATTTTACTTCTATGCACTGTAAATTATTTATTTTGCATTCATATTTATGGATTTAACTGTGAAAATATTTATAAGCAATTGGTTGTAAATTCCACTTATGTTCTTTTAAATATGACACCAAGTACCATCGATGATACCAATCATTCTATAAAATAGATTTTCTATTAAGTTTTCCTATTAAGTTTATTCAATCTAAATCTAAATATATCATTATATTTAAAATCGTCAACAATAAACAAATTACTAGACCTCAACAAAAAAAATGGAGATTATCATATTCATTTGAATGATTAATAAATAATAAATTCGCTAAAACATTAGTATGGGGAATGTCAAAATTGATACACCAATCCCTAGGGATGGATTGAATTGTAAAAAATGCTCTTTTTCAAATAACGTATCATAATAATAAATCATGCACAAGCAGACCAGTTATGTGCATTAAAAAAGCATATGCTCATGAAATGTTCTATGGCATTAAGCCCTTCATGCATTTTTTACTCCTCTGAGCCTCTTCCAGCCACTGTTTTAGTGGGATTAAGATTCGTGTTCAATACATAAAAAAAGAAAAAGCAGGAGAAAAACATTCTGCTCTGTCCTGGATTTGAACATTAATACGATAGACCTCAGGAGACCCAGATTGGGATAAAGCTGAGTGCAGCGGATGGACACTAGTAATCAATAAAAATCCTTCAGGCTTATGCGGTCTGTTTCATGAGGTGTTCTCTCTCTCTTTCACTTGGTGTTGTTGTTGGGAATAGGTCAGTCAGCGCAGTGAATCCAATGATTAATTTGTCTTGTGCTGTCAGAACGACAGCTGTTTGGTTGAGTGTGTGGTCAGCAGGGATCAATAGTCTTACCTCCCGCTCATGGCATCCTTGCTGAGGACAAACACAGACCATTTACCTAACACACAAATCAGGCGCACAAGGGCAGATGGATGAAGAGTATGAGGTCTGAGGTGCAAGTGATAGATGAGAAACAAAAGAGGGTTAGGAAGTGGCTGCATATAAAAGTAGAAAAGACGAAGAGATTAAGAGGAAGTCTGTTATGGAGAGCAGTTCAGCTATTGTTTTATAAATACTGTAAATTTAAATTATGCTGTCATGGCAAGTGAGATTTATGAATTGTTGTATAGATAGTTATATATTACTGTATATTTTTCTGTATGTATTTAACTGTATATATGTGGCTTTTTTAAAACGACTAATTTATGAGTACCTAAGCATTGTTAAACTTTATTAATGTTGCCGACAGGTTAAACAGGAAAGCAGTCCAATGTTTCCATCATGCAGAGCTGTACAGCTCCTCAAAGAGAATACTCAGCTCTTATCCATTCAGCAGTGAAAGGTCAGTTGTATGATGAATGTTGACCCACCTCACCCAGCAGCAGCATCCGGAGAGGTCAAGGTCATTTATTCAGGTCCTTGAAGCCATAATCCAAATGGGAAATCTGTGACTGTTTTTATGCAGGAGGATAAATGGGGAATAAAGAGGTTCAAATTAATTGACCTCACTGTGCATGCACACAAAATCTCACCACACACACATGCACACAGCCTTGAATATTGATATATATGGCACCGGCATATGTGAGTGCACATACTGTTTATTTGGGGACACAGGGAGCAGACAGGCTGAAATAATCCCCAGTGACAGCGGAGAGAGAGAGAGATCACGCACACCTGACAACAGCCAGACAAATGAGCTCAGCTCTCAGCTTCAGTCCTGCTCATTACATTTAGACACACATTCAAACGCTCACATGCACAGGCAATATAAGACCCGGGCACACTGTACATGTCAATTTTGGAAATTTGTGGAAGGCATACAAAAAGTGAAAAATGATTATGTAATCTAAGTCTTATGGTAGAAATTCTTTAAAATTGGATTTTTAAATTGGATTGATTGATTTTGACCTGCAGCTCACCCAGTGCATTGTAACACATGAATCAAGCAAGACACTAGAACATAGTGGATGCCAAAAACACTAATTGCTCTCTTTAAACCGATATACTGATCTTTTCAGCCAACCTAATATCTGATGCCACAAATGGCACATTTTAATTTGTAAAGCAATATTTACCAAAGAAAATACAATTAAATATGTTTGATAGTTAATATTTTAATACTCTTAATGCATTACAGCTGCCATGATCAATGGAAAATGTACACAAACATGTCTTTGAACAAAATTCAATGGCTTATTTAGTAATAAAATAACATTACATGTGCATAGCACCATGCCAGAGCATTAACCTCTGCTTAAAGGGATAGTTCCCACAAAAATAACGTTTTCACCCTCACGTCATTTCAAACCTGCATGACTTTCTTTCTTCAGCAGAACACAAAAGAAGATATTTTAAAGGGGCAGTTCACCCAAAAATAAAAATTCTGTCATGAATTACTATATATATTTATTTGTTTGGTTAAACACAAAATTAGATATTTTGAAGAATTTAGGAAAACAAACAGTTCTGGGACACCTACCGTTTTAATTTTTTCTACTGTGGTAGTCAATAGTGCCCCCGAAATCTCAGTTGCTAACATTTTTCTAAATATCTTTCCTTGTGTTTAACATAACAAAGATATTTATACAGGTTTGGAACAACTTGAGGTTGAGTAATTCATGACAGAATTTTCATTTTTGGGTGAACTGTCCCTTTGGTAACAAAACAACATTGGCCCCATTGCCTTCCATTGTATTAAAACAAAACCACTTAAACTCCAAATATACGCCAAATATCGTTTGTGTTTCAAAGACAGAAATGAGGGATTTCATGTAGGTGGTGAATTGTATTAAATGTACTGTATAACATAACACACCCACTGTTTATAAGGTTGTGTTATAAACCTTCTCACCATTGCTAATACGTAAGTGTTAAGCACATTTTTCACTCAGCACACACTGCAGTTCCACGGTAGCTCAAGTTAATGACTTGTCACATTACAATCCTCTTAAGAAAGCTGAGCTGAATCTGGCACGTTTCCCACCGATTTCCCAACACTGTTGTTTAGTGTTACACCCACACACACGTACACACATAAACAGCGACCTCAGTAGAAAGAAGAAGAAGCTCATTACCGAATCAGCAGCTGAACCAAGTTACCCAACACATACTCCATCTCTAACCCAACATATCTAATTCTCTCACTGCTAGAACACCAAACGAGCACAGCAATGGCACAGAGAAAGATGTTCCTCCACAGACACAGATCTGCTGTAATAGAGCCTTCTCACACCCACAATGACTCTCCTCTGCTGTGAGAGGGATATTGCTATTTAGTGTTGTATACATCACAGAGAAAAGAACAGGCTGCTGAGTCATTTGCATTGTTCTGCTCTGTTTTAATGGCTGTTTTGGTTAATAGCATCCTTTAAGTAGACTCTCTGGTGCAGAGCTTTAATAACAGATAGAGCATCTCCCAGATCATTTAAGTCTGTATTTATATTCAAAACCCAGCAGCTTTCGGTGGTTTCAATAATAAGCTGTGCTGTGCCGTTTTGAACAGCTTACAACTACAATAGCGGCATTTTGTTTCCCAGTAACCCAATGGCTATATTTTGATGGTTCTGTTGTGCTTTAATCTTCATTTTCAAAAGGAAAAGTGTAGTAGGCCTGTGGATAGATTCGCCAGCGAGTTTGAGCTGTGAAAGAAGTTCCATATTTCTTTAGATCTACTGGAAAACCCAGCCTAACTGCTGACAAAGTGTGTATGAGAGTGTGTGTGAGTGAGAATGTGTGTGTGTACGAGGCGAGCTGAGCAGCAGCACTATGGCTGCAGGCAGCACATCACTGTAGAAGAGATGCTGTCTTTGTGCAATTTTCTGTTCTGCGTGGCGTTACACGGCAAGTATCAGCAGTCATCAGAATCACTTATGTTTCCTAGAATGTTCCAGCACTGTTCTGTGCCTCTGGAGGCATGAATTATTTATCTCAGGGAGAGAGGGGGGATGAAATTGGTTGAAAGGATAATCAGAATGGAGGGATGGGATAAAAAAGGAAATCCCACTAAAATCCCACTGCCTATCCAAATTGGTCAATCCATCTCTACGTTTCAATTTATCCTATTGTCTCCTGTGCTTTACCTCCCTCTGTGAGGCTCGGATGATGTGTGTCCAGATTTGCTTGGAATCTGAAGCACTTCTCAATATTCAATAACAACCACATGTAATTGTTAGCTGTCTCATCCATTAAATTTCAATAAAGGTATTCTAACGGTCAGTATTTAGCAGGCTTTAGTAAACCCGGTGCATTTACAGTGAATTTGACTTTAGCCTTGAGCCATTTACATATGAAGGTGGATGGCAATGTATAATTTATTGCACACTATAACAATAGACTATTTTTTACCTTTGTCTGTGTGAAAATGACTGCAACTGTGTTCTAAATGGTTTTCAATGTATATGCTAGGTGGTTCTCAACCAAAGTCTCTGACATTCTTTTCCCTAACTTGGGTCCTGACTTAAAACCTTTAAGTCGGTAGGATTTTTTTCTCATTTGCCACACAAAAACTGAATAACTGAACACATTACATTTAATTGCACTCTTCTTGAAAATACACAATGTGAGGCGTCATTCATGTCCATAGCAAAAAATGGATCAGTTTCATGTCATAATACAAAAAGTATACTTCAAGTATACTTTTTACTTAAAGGGATAGTTCACCCAAAAATGAAAATTCTGTCATGAATTACTCACTCTCTAGTTGTTCCAAACCTGTAAAAAATGTATTTGTTTGGTTGAACACAGAGAAAGATATTTGGACGAATGCTTGTAACCAAACAGTTCTTGGACCCCACTAACTACCATAGTAGGAAAAATAAAAATGGTCATCAAATGTGCCCCATGAACTGTTTGCTGTCGTACATTCTTCAAAACATCTTTCTTTTGTGTTCAACAATACAAAAAAATATAAAGTATTTTTTCCTACTATGGTTGTCAGTGGGGTCCAAGAACTGTTTGGTTACAAGCATTCTTTCAAATATCTTTCTCAGTGTTCATCAGAACAAAGAAATTCATACAGATTTGGCACAACTTGATGGTGAGTATATGATGACAGAATTTTTACTTTTGGGTGAACTATCCCTTTAAGCAAAGTTCAAGTATATTTTAAGTCTATTTATGTAATAAGTACTAGTACTTAATTAACTATTTAAATACTACTTGGGACTAAATTGGCCCACTTCTTTTTCATAAAATTGTACTTTAGTTTACTAGTTTACAACTACATTTTTCTGAAAAGCATATAAATTATACTTCTGAGAAGACTATAAAATTATACTGAATGTATACTATCAGCACACTTGATGAGCTTCTTTTTTCCTAGTGTATAATTAGGAAGTTATAGGATTAAATCCCTCTTAATCTCAAGTATAGTGAATAGCAATAATGCTTACCTTACCAATGACCTGCAATATATCAAGGGGAAAACGACAAGAATCAGACATCATTCAGAGAGCATGGGAGAAATACGACCTAAAAGGGTCAGGGGAATATAAAATGCCAATAGATGCTTTTAATTCAAAGGCAAATGAGAATGCCACTTATTAAGGAGGGTCAAATGGACGGATAGCAGCAATGTAGGGAGACAGAAGAAACTAAATGAAGTGCATTATTACCGTTAAACAGACAGACCGGTCTGTGGAGACTGAATCATGAGTGCTTTCAGCCAAGTTAAGAGTTATACCCTGAATTAAAGCAAGGGCTCTTAATGATTATTTATTTAGCTTCACTCACCTATGGTCAATAGTTCTACCAATAACACTGATATCATTATATATTGTACAAAACCATCAAAATGATAGATGCTGTGAATGCAAAGATAGCCCTAAATGGTAATTTACTTTGTTTTATTCAGAGAGATCAATTGTTGTGTTTTTTACGAACACACACACACACACACACACACACATTTGGCCGTGAGTCACAAGCACAAGTTTCTCACTCTGACATAATCGCATTACAACAGATGAGGCCGAACGCAACATAGCAGAGAAATGCTGGGCGAGGTGTTGTGCTTCAGGAGACAATACTGCTATGAGTGTAGGTTAGCCCTAGAAATGATGATATAACTCTCTGCAGCTCTCTCCTCCTCTGCTATCTGTCTCTCTTTTTAATAAGAAGGACATATTTTCACTTGGCACAGCAGTTTTTCTCCTTCCCATTTAGATTACCCGCAGAGTGAACTGAAACGACAAGTCATTAAGACCAAGAAGACAAAGAAAGTTTTACAATGACTAACCACATCAGACAAGAACATATATGACATGACGTGGTCACAATATGTGCTGTGATGATAGATGGATAGATAGAGAGAGAGACAGACAGGTTAGATTATTTTTACTCGCCCCTCCCAAACACTGACACACAACGTGACTGTCTTTGTTCTCATCTACCACACACACACAGAGAAATCTTTTTTATCCGTCCCTTCCAAATATGCACACACACACACATGCTCTTTCACACATGCTGAGGATTTTTTAAGGTTTAGTGGGATTCTGATGACAGCGAAGAAGATGAGAATGAGAAATAATGAAATAAATGCCCAAGTGGCTATTTAAGGGATGAGACTCACAGAGGGAACACCTATCAGAAGAGGTTAAAAGTGTGTGCGTGTCAGACTCTGTGGCAATTAAAGTGATTAATACTGTGAACCAAGGAATTGAAAGGAAATTTGTTAATGGAGGCAGATTAAACGTAATTGAACCTGCAGAGGAGTGAGACAGACAGACAGACAAGAAAGAGAAACATGGAAAACGATAGAAGAGAAGAAGAATAAAGATTCATTTTAGGAGGAGCTGAAATCACAGAGGTATGTAGATCAGAGAGAATCGGAGTAAGAAGGGGAGGTAATGACTGACGGAGTGATTAAAGGGTGCAAGAGAAAGTGCGTGCAGAATGATGCCACGCATACATTTCTAACACATCCTTTAGGGTTTCTTTCCTGGCGCTCTCTCTCTGAGGTCTGAGTCTGATATTTGGCCTTCATGTTGGATCACAGAGAATGAAATCTGTTTTTATATCCCTACATATGGCCTCTAAGCAAGCAGTAATGTGTTTTAGGTCACCACTGCAATGCTAACTTAGACACAGCAAAATAAAAGTCGTGGGAAAAATAGAACACAACAGACAGAGACTGTCTGAAAGAGAGAGAGAGAGAGAGAGAGAGAGAGAGAGAGAGAGAGAGAGAGAGAAGGAGAGAGGAAATGACTGGATGTGAGGTCTTTATTGGTGCTCTCCTCCACTTGCTGCCAGTGACGGTCTTGTCGTCCTCAAACCCTGAATGATTTATTAAAGAACGGCTGAGAGATAGAAAAGGAGGGATGGAGAGGGCAGCCAGGCGAGGCCTGATTAACCAGAGGAAGGAGAGAAGACAAGCATCCCTCTATTATTCATAACTCCAGGGGAACATGGAGAGGGGCAGGAGGGTATAAAGAACAGGGCTGTGGAGAAAAAAAGGGAGAGTAAAGAGAAGAAAGAATGGAAAAACGAAGGAGAATGTATTTTTATATGGCACTCATTCTCTCTTTTCCCTTTTTGAGCAGCTCACTGACTTTCGCAGGCTGTGTGAATGTATGTATTTGTCACCTACAAGTGAGTAAGCCAACACACAAAACATTGTATGCAGTAATGCACAGCGCACTGCCAGAATAGTGGATACTGTATGGGTAAGAAACATTTCTGAAAATCTATATAGAATTATTGTGTCATAAATACATTTGAGCGTTGTTAAATTGAAAATAAGATGCCTCAAGAAACTTTAATTTTTAACAAATTTTCATAAAGATCTGTAAACAAAAATGACTGTTTCTTGAGGCAGCATGTTGGCATGCAAAACAGCTTAGTCGCAAAAAGGTGCAGAAAAGCCACTTGCAAAGGTAACCATAGCAACAGTCGGTGGCTGAGGCAATTTCCGTTAAGTTATCGGACGTAAAATCTACAAAATGTGAGTGTTGTTTTTTATATGCTGTATTTCTATGACCCCTTTTGCGCCGACGTCACGCTTACGTCATGGCATTAGGAGGCAAAACAAAGGGAAAACTGAAGGCGGCCAATACAGACCAGCACAGATTCGGCTACATCAAGGGCCCATGTCAATAAGGAGGTTCAACCAACACCGAGTTAAAATGTGAACTCTGAGCTGATTTACATCAATATGCAAAATTTTGAGTTTTTGGTTTCAGAACAGCGTATTTGAGTTAGTTCTATCAACTCTGGGTAGACTTACCTTGACTCACATTCAGCCCGGTTGCTCTCAACTGTGCCCGAGCGCGATTGTCCCCCCTCCCCACTCCCCCGCTGGCCTGCGCTCACATTGCTCTTTTTTTTCTAGTTTATTTTGTAATTGAAGGTTGAGTGCTGCACAAAGCACTGTGAAAAATATCTCATTGTATCAGAATCGTTTGCAGACATTCAAACTATGAAACTTTACAAAACAATACAACAAACAGTGTAAAAGTCCATCTTCAGACCGACCGAAAGAAAATCATTGGTTAAAACATGACAACTGCTGCATTATGTACAGGCCAACAGCAGGGTAAAGCCCTTTGCTTTGTTTCATTACTTTATTGTGGACAGCTTTGTAGATCTGTTTCCTGACCGGTGGAAGACCCATCAGAAAATCCTGCATCTTTTGCATTAAACCTTTCTTCTTTTCTACAGGGACTTTTTTCCCAGCGAGACCTTTAGCCAAATCAACAGCCACGTCTTCCAGATACTCAATAGTTCTCTCTTCTGGACTCTTCAGTCCTGGGCCCGAAGGATCCACTAGCTGATGGACAAGACCCATTTTTTTAGCTTTATCAGCATGAATGTTCCTGCCGGTCAAAATCATATCAAAAGCTGCTGGAAGGCCCACCATTTTGGGCAGTCTCTGAGTCCCTCCGGCCCCAGGCAACAGTCCCAACATCACCTCTGGGGTGCCCAGAATCGTTACTCTTAGTGGCCACACGGTACTGACAGGCAATAGCAAACTCCAGACCGCCGCCCAGACAGGAGCCATTAATAGCCGCCACAATAGGGATGGGAGAATTCTCGATCTGTTCAAACATCTTCTGACCTTCCTGTGAGAGTGATGTCACTTCCTCTGGTGTCTTGCAGGCCTGGATCATACTGATGTCTGCTCCTGTGATGAAGCATCCTGGTTTGCTGGAGATGAGAACGGCGCTCTTCACTGCCGAATTCCCCCAAATCTCTCTCATCACCTCTGTCATCTCTGCCTGCATCTGCCTTGACAGAGTATTCACCTTTGAGTTGGGATCATTGATTCACACCACAGTGACGTTGTCCTTGACCTCATAACTGACATGAGTGCGTGCCAGCACCGCTGATGATACAGAAAGACGTCTCTGTCCATGACATCACTGTGTAAGCGCGCTGTTTATCAGTTTTTTACGGTGACAACTGAATCTCAGGGAGGAATTTAAACAGTCGCATAATTTACATCATGCTTTCAGTTCTGCGCTCCGGCGCAATTTGCGCTCACGCTACATGTGTACCACGCCCGAGCCCAACCGCACCATGCTCTGGCCCACCTCTTCTGAGTGAGCCAGGGGCCGCTAAACGAATCATGCCCGGGCGTGATACGGAGCGATCACACTAGTCAAATGAACTGGGCTTTGGGGGTCAAACGTGCTCGGGCAGATTGCCTAGTGAGAATACACCCTAAAGCGCTTGCACCACAACTACGACAAGCCATGATCAATGGAGCTCCGATATTACAATCCACCAAGGGCACCAAAGAAAAAGCAACATGGTGGCAGAAAACACTTGAGAGCGAGGCATACTTTCCAGTGAGTAGTGAACACACGCACAGCAAGTCATGAACACACGTGCACCCAGAGCAGTGGGCAGCTATCACTGCAGCACCCGGGGAGCAAATAATTGTTGTTGACAGATGTAAGAAATCAAAATGTCACTTGTTAAAATACTAACATATAGCTAAGGCAAGGTAATACACTAATCATTAGGTAGTAAGACAGGTAATCTGTAGGTGACTGCATGTTAAAAGTTACCAATCAAATGAGCGGAGACATCTTCCATAGTATTGTCCCGCCTCCAAAGTCTCAGAAGTCAAGACTTCTGGTCTTCTGAAGCGAATCGATGCGTTTGTTTAAGAGTAATACCCATATTGACAGCGCTATTAACGTTGAAGTCTACCTTCCATTATCCCGCGGACACGTGAACCTGAGGCTTGTTTTTTCGGCAAATGATGGTGACGAAAGCTCCCGCGCAGAGATGATGGTATCCTATTGGATCAAAATGAAAAATGCCAGATTGTCACTGGAACTTGTGTCATTTGCTGGAAAAACAAGCCCCACGGAGCCGTGTCGAGCAGTTCTTTGATCGATGGATGCACTTTTTGGAGCTTCAAAAAGTCGACGCCCTTGCACACTTCGACTGCATTGTTCTTCAAGAAGAAAGTCATATTGAGACAGGATGCCTTGATGGTGAGTAAAACATGGGGAAATTTTGATTTGCCGGTGAAATAGCCCTTTATGCTTTTTTACATAATTATCAACAGCATTTATTTTATATAGAAAGAACCTAAGGCTCCTAAGGTTTAAAGAACCTAAGGCTCTTATGCTTAGGCCTGAAGCATGAGAAAGTTATTGTTGACAGAGTGATCTTCTGGGTGTTGATCCTATAAAGCCAATAGTGTGCAATAATGACTTAGTGCTCAGCCTTTAACAAACATTCAACATTTATGACCCCAGGGCTCATGGACAGGGAACTGGAAAGAAGGGACCATCCAGAATGCCCCATAAAGTGTGTGTCCAGTCTCATGATGTGTACGAGTTTATGTGATAAGTAAACACCATAGACTGTATAAAATATGGACGTAGTGTCCGTGACGTCACCCGTAGGTTTGTGAAGAGTAAAAATGAAGCCTAAAGTAGGCAGAGCCGGTCGTCGCCATCTTGGCATCGCGCGTCAAAGAGGCAGGATGTGGGTGGAGCTGACGTGCCTGGTTGCTGAAACAAACCACGCCCACCAAGCTCAATGTATTGGCGGTTGACATTTGAACGTTTTCAGCGGTTTACACGCCCTTAATTATGCAGAATTTTAAGGCTTAATATAATCTAAACGGATGAGTTATAAAACTCACCCCTCACAGTTGTCATGAAGGGCAAAATTACCTATATAGACCAAAATATTTTTTTGTACCAGACTGTAACATGTTTTTTTTGTGCTGTAAAGTTGGCCATTTTAACATGGGGCTCAATGAGATTCTGCTCTGTTTTGGAGCCAGCCTCTAGCGGCCAGTCAATGAATTGCAGTTTTATTCACTTCCGTGTTGGTTTCACGAGAGAGACTGGAAGATTGACCCTTGGTAAATACCTCACTTTGTGCCTTTGGCATGGTTGCTATGTTTGTCATGTTAAGTGGCTGTATTGGCATGATGTGCCAATGTGTTTTTGTAATAGCAAGTTAAAACATGACCTGCAAAAAAACATTTTTAAGTAGTTCTGTATGACGTCCTTGAGTAGTTTGTACAAAGGGACCCAGCTTTGAGTCTTGTCTTATATACTGTATGTTTTTTTCTTATGTTTGGTTCATCTGATAATCCATTCTGGTCTATACACCAATGCTTTTCCCCCTTTGTCTGTTTCAAACACTAAAATATATATTGTCTCATATTCAACTGAAAGGTAGTTTTTCCTCCAGTGAGAGAGATGAAGACAACATTTACAGCTTTTCATTTCTACCACACCATTTTCCATTCTAATCGTTTTTAAAATTTCCCCCTTTCTCTCTTTCAGAGTAGAAGCATCGGAAAAGCCCATCTGTTGGAGGCTGATTACACATTTATTTGTTTTGAGGTGCACATACGCTGCCCTGTCACATCAAGGGGGCCTGTCTGGAGCTGATGGTCCAAAATGCCATCTCTAATAATGGCCAGCTCATCTCTAGACTAACAGTGTGTGTCTGAGAAAGCGGTGGAAAAAATAGAGGGAGGCAGACAGAAAAAAAACACATGGAAGGAGCAAGAGAGCGTGAGAGAGGGAATCAAGAGGGAATGAAGCAGACGATGGCGGGCAGTGAAGTGGAACTCAACAAGGTAAAAACAAGATATGGGGAATGAAGGGATGAGGTCAGAGAAATAGATGAGACTAAAAAAAGGTGAAAAGCATTCAGGCGAGTCTGTGGATTCAAGGTTTGTTTCTGTCTGAAGTCTAAAAGCACTCTATTCTTACTCGCATCCATCATAATGGGGTTCCAATGAGGCCTCAAATGAGTTCTACCTTCACGCAATCACCATTCAATACATTTGCTGACTGCTCCTACATCAAATAGCTCTTACAAAAAAGATGAACATGTGTGTGTCTATAGTATACCTCTATGAACAAGCATACATCATGTGATCTGCATAATTGTATATGTATTATATCTATATAAAATCTATATCAAATGTGGTTGCCACTGGAGTATTTAGAATATTTGTAACGTATAACAAATGTATAAAGTGACCTACGGTACTATGCTTCACATACAACAAGCATGCAGGACATCTGGCTTTGTTATACAAGCACAGATCTCTCCATACACGAGTACCCAGCTGTGACTATAGTACACAATGATGTTTACTCAGTCCATGGTTCTCTGAACACTTTATTCTGGAGAATAAAGCCCAGTTGAGACTCATGTAATCTTTCCACAAGCATAAAAATATTATATATACAAAATGAAAAGGTTTAGTTGCCCAGTGCTATTTCTGCTGTGCACAGGTGGTGGTTTGTGTTAAGGTTAAGTTATATTTGAATGACTATGAAATAATTCTCATATAATGCTGGCATAAATCTAGCTGGAATGCATTAGGATGAATAAACATGTCTTTCATAGAATAGCATGCGTATCAATAGAATCCTTTGGAACTTAATTAAAAAGATTAATTACTGGCTTCTGCCTTAATTAGACCCAAGTAAACATAATGCTAGATAATGCTTCAAATCATATATTCATGACACCATAGAATATAGTTTAAAGCCATCATTAATCAAATTTCAGAAAACACAATAGTGGATTTATAAGAAGAAAATTAGGATCATACACTATAGTTAAGTGGTCACTGGAGGTCAAGGGTAAAGTAAGTTTGGTTGTGAAATCAAAGCTGACTCTGCCCTCTGCTGGTGGCTTTGTTACACATGTTGGCACACATACTGTACATTCTTTCTGTCATGTATGAAACACATCACATATGTGTAGATTTGTTTATTAAAGTTACTTTTGTGCAAGAGTATATTTATTAAAGTTACTTTTGTGCAAGAGTATTACAACAATGTTTATCATATTGTAACAGTCACAGTCAATGGATTCAACAAGGCTGATGCAAACACCCAGTAAAAACCAACAAAAACCCAATTAAACGTTTCATTCAATAAAGCAAACGTACAGCACACAACCCAGATGGAAAGTATGTGTTATTCTCAGAAGTAAATATGTACTTACATGTTATGTATAAAAACATTGAACAAGTTTCATAAAATACTGTTAATAATCAAAAGTTGAGTGAGGCCACCATTCATTCAAATGCATCTATCATTACGGATTAACAACTGATAAACAACTCGCACGCAAAATATACATGGACAAAAGCAACAATGACAGACGGATGAATTCCTTTCCTCTTTGATCAGTCCCTCAGATTAGTCAAAACAGACAATGAGCCTCTCCAACCAAATGAAATACAGTGTAAGTAACATAATTTGAACTAAAGTCACGGAAAGGTATTCTCATGAAGTAAAAAATGTATTTTTAATGTCAAATGAATCAGTTAAGTAACACGCTAAGCACTGACTTCCAGACCAAAATGAAAATAAACGTCGGTTGATTCATAGACGGGAACGGATTAGGAGAATTTACTTGGGATTATATTAGTTCCCAGTGAATGACTTCCAATCACAGACGTTGCTGTCATCTATTGGAGGTGAAAAAACATCTGTTGCAGTGTGAATGTTAAGAAAGTCAGCTGTTCTCAATATACAATTTAGAGGGAGAAAAACAAAGTGTTAAACCGTGCACATCGTGTCGCTTTCAAAAACACGTCAGTTTGGCCAGGCACGATTCAGGCACCTTATGACTGAAGTCTGCAGATGGCTTCTGTGCTTCAGCATAGTGTTCTAGGCCGCACTTTTGGAAAAAGCTGCATAGGAGAAAGAGAGAGAAACAAAATGCATTAAATAAATAATAAAATATTAAGGAAGACTCTTAGTAAGTAACCCTAAAATGCTAAAGTAAATTTAGGATTATATACAGCATACATGACAAAAGGTTGTTTTTCCATGACCAGACTGATTATTTGTGGAGAACACCGGTACCAGATGGATGATCAGATGATCAACTATCAACACCAATTTGGGTCACCAAATAGCCACAAATGACATGTAGAGCTGGGCAATAGTTGGATTTTCCTCAGTGTTACTTTTCCGGTCATTTGTTTTTGTAATTGAGCTCTTCTTACACCAAAGTAGTTGATTGGTATGAAGCCCTCTCTGCCACACAGTGAAGCCCACCACCAGTCCACCCCTTCAGTCTTCTGCAGTATGGTCACCATGTCTCCTTCTTTAAAGCTCAGCTCGTCTGGAGCCTGGGTAGAATATACCCATAAAGCATACACCACCCCACTGTTCTCCACACCCATAGCTTCCTCCACACCTAAACACAAACACACACCATGAAACTGGACGAGTGCTGGCGCATAATAATAGCAAATTAAATTGCAGCATTCTCAAATGCTCGGATTACTCACTTGTGCTCTGTTATAAGGGTGTATTAAATTTAATCTCCACCCAAACGTTTATGAGTTATGAGTGAACGGCATGAATAATTCAGAAATGTTCAGCTCATTGTGACAAGCTACTGAATATACTGTATAACTATTAAACACACGTTTCAGGCATCATGTCTGTTTGCATGATGACATCATCCTCACCTCTTAAAAAGCTCTCGCACTTTTCGAAGTTCACAGCATACGGGTCGCATTTCTGTGCTGCCGTGGCTCCATCGCTATCTGTTACTGCCAAGACCGCTGCTCCGTTCCTCACCAGAAATTCGCACATTCCCAGATCATTACAGGATGCAGCACAGTGAAGGGGTGTCCTGCCAAAAGATAAGAATGTATACATATACTCACACACATAACCTATACACCTACATACACACTTAAATGAATGAAGCTCACCAGCCGTGACTATCTGGAGCGCTGACGTTAGCTCCGATCCGTACCAGGAACTCAACCACTGGGAAGTGTCCACCACAGATAGCATTGTGAAGGGCCGTGATTCCTTCATCATTAGCCAGACTTGGATCACTTATCTATACATGGGGACATACATTTTCTTTTAACGTTGGGAATTACAAAATGCTTTATGAAATACATGAGTGTTGTGTTTTTGAGATGGCGTGTTAACTTAACATTTAAAAATGCACTTCAAAACCATGATCTGGCCATGATCTACAAAATCTGGCCAAGCTGAAGCTAAAAATAACTAGTTCACTGCAGCAAACAAAGTGAACTTTCTGGGAAGTTTAGTCTGCCCAGTAAACCTCTCAATCTACAACTGGTCCTTTGTCATTATGCAATGGGGGGGGGGGGGGGTTCTGGGGCTCCACGTTCTTTGACACGGGATCATTTTTGTTTTTTGTTCCACGGAGGTCAGACACGGAAACACATAAAAAAAACTGTAAGATATGAGCAACATGAATACAATGAGTTGTCAAGTTGCAGAGCAGAGATTTGGGAATTATTTCTGGACAGGAATGAAAGCTGATTTTTGCAACAAAGGATGTTCTTTAAAGTTTATTTTGTTCTGTTGAACACAAAGAGAGATTTTTGGATGAATGAAAACAGTTCTGGGGGACCTTTGACTACCATTTTTTGAAATCTCAGTTGCTAACATTCTTCTAAATATCTTTCTTTGTGTCCAACAGACCAAATAAATTTATGCAGATTTGGAACAACTTGAGGGTGAGCAATTCATGACAGAATTTTCATTTTTGAGTGAACTACCCTTTAAAGTCCCTGTGAACCAGAAGCTGCGATCGAAATGTTTAATTTCACTGGGACTTTAGGGTAAACTAAGCACTACTGAATTTATAATGTCTTTGTTTCGAGTTTTCAAATGCGTTATTGTAAAAAAACTAAGTCTATTGGCTTTGAGGGAAAACGAAATTCCCTCAAAGTAGTTTGAGACCGTAAGAACTCACAAAATATAAAAAGAGGCCCCATTTTTGTAAAGTATGATTATGATGAATAAATACAAAGTACCGCAATTACATACACAGAGATATTCAATTCAAACCAAAAAATCTACATGAAGCTTGTGACATACCTCCTGCGCAGCCTTCTGTACAGTTTCTAGTTCTCCTACTAAAGCCCCATCCAGCATCAGTACCAGTGGGCTCAGGTGAGCTTTGCGGGGGCCGGGTTTAGAGGATTTCTTACTCTTCCGTAAGATAGACCGAAGATGCTGTGAAAACAGTTACGAGATTAAATTGAAATATCCCCTTAATTGTAACTTGCGTCTGCTGTTTCGGAGCAATATTCATTGTGTGATCCCTTACTTTCTGTTCACATGAGACCTGTATCTCTGTGACAGGTACTGAAGCAGGTTTTGGACTCTCTTCTTCATCCGAAGAGCTGCTGCTTTCTGCAACCGGTTCCTCTTTGATGCGGAGCCTTCTGTGAAACAGTTTATTGATCATCTGCTTGTAATGGTTGGGCTGGGAAATGGGCAACTCTTTCAAGGGTTGAGAAACTTCAACGGAGCCCCGTCTCTTCAGGGCCCTGGGGAACTCGGAGCGGATCCGTATCAGTTCTTCTACATCAGTGACCATTTCTGCTTCAGGTGCCATCACAGGCTGCAGCCGTGTGGGGCTGAGAGGTCGAGGGCGCATCTCAGGTTCCTCCACCTTATTCTCATCTGTTCTAGCAGTGTCCTGTTTCTCAAGCTCAGCATCAACATCTGCAGAGTGGAGTACTGTTTATGAAAAACAAAAAGTTACGTTAACTAAAGGTCAATAAATATATGCCATTGGCCCACACGTGACGTGGTTACAGGGTACCTTCTCTAAAGTAGGCAGGTTGTCTCTGAGGTTGCTGAGGCTGAGGTGTTTGAACCGGCCGGAAGTACTCTTTGGGCAAGGGAAGAGCTTGTCGGTAAATTCCTGGCTTTTGTTGTCCTACTGGATCAGGGGTGTATCTGGTGTCATCTAAAGCATAGGCGGGGTTTTGAAGCCTCATGATGACAGAGAGGGGAATGGGCCTATGTTTGCGGACTCCAGTGTTTGTAGGAGGAATGGAGATGCGGGAGATGATTGGTTGAGGGCCGTAAGGTGAACTGGGGCTTGAGGGATGATCAGGAGGCACAGAGATACGGGTGTTCCGTGGAAGTGAGCTGTAAGAGGGTTGAAGCTAAGACAGCAAGAAGAAAGGCACGTAAGAAACTGTAACAGCTGTTGCATGTTTAATGTGAATTGTCTATACGTGTTTCTCATACCTGGAAGGTGTTATTATTCTATAAAATACATAGTGGCTGCCCACTTTTTCAGATGCATTAGATCCCAGAAGTAGTTGCCTTTTTTCTCCATAGGGATTTCAAAACAACTATTAAAAATAGGCTTTAAGCCAATGGTTATTAACTCCATTCCTGGGGACCCACAGCACTACACATGTTTTTATGTCTGTCTCATTTAAAACATCTGAATTAAATCATCAGCTTATGCGCAGAGATTCACATATTATTCACCAAATAAAAGAGACAGACATTTCTACATGTAGTATCGTTAAAGGTGCAATGTGGAGATTTTAGCGGCACCTAGCAGTTCACTCCTCCGCTCCCCCCTCCCTTTCAAAGCACTACGAAACGCGGTCTGTAGAGCAGTTTGTCCGTTTAGGGCTACTGTAGAAACAACATGGTGAATTCCATGTAGGGGGACCCGCAGTGTATGTAGATAGAAATAGCTCATTCTAAGGTAATAAAAACACAACGCTTCATTATGTAAGGTCTTTATACACCTCTGAAGAAATAGTTATGTATATTATATTGCATTTCTGTCAATAGAGCCTTCTTAATTTCACACATTGCACCTTTAATGTACGTCTTATGAAACAACTGCAATAATACCATGTATTATATATATTTCATAATGTTATGTTTATTTTCCTTGTAACTCTACCATTTATACTAATTGTATTTACTGTAAAGCTGCTTTGCAAAATTGTGAAAAACATTTTGATTTCAACCATTATTTGTTATTAATATTAAATGATATAAATTGTCACTTTTGCTGACCTGAATTGTGTTCTTGGTAGGTTTGTCTTGAAAGATCTATAGACTACTGTTAAAGATCAATTTATCTAGTGAGTAAAAACAACTGGGATTTAACCTCCAGAACAACTATATTAGAAACAACCAACCAAGAAGAAATAATGAAAAATAAAAAACAGAAGAGCCCAGCTGAGAAAGGTGCAGATTGTTTATGTTAATGTGAAAGTGAAGTCTTTAGTCCAGATTCCTTTTAATCTGTTGTTCCAAGTAACTCAACTGTAGTAATTAATCTAATAGTGCCCTGGGCAAAATTAAACACACAACAAACACTTTTACACACACCCCACACAATTTGCATACTGTACCTTCTTAGTGGAAGGAGGAGCGTCCAGGTTTGATTCTTTCCAGTTACTGTTTGGTACAGATGGTCTGATCCATTCATTCTCTGTGGCACAAAGAAAACATTGAGCGAGTGAATGGGCTGCTCACATTTATATGTGCTTACTGTACAGTTAAGGACTTACTGTCGTAGGTGTGGTGAGGCTTTCTCTCATATGACACATCCAGGTCTGTCTCGTTCCACTTAGAGGGGCTCTTCTGCTTCTGCATTCCCTCGTCTAAAGATGATGATGGAAAGAATCAATTGCAGAACAGTCTTAGTACATGAATACAATACATGAAATCAGACAACTAAGCAAACAGTTAACCGTAGACAAAGAGCAAACAAAAAACAATTATACTGCATCTTATATTACTCACTACTGTAAATAATAGTGTTGATTCTGATATAAACATATAACAATAAAAGCACAAAAGAGATACAATTTCATTACCCAAGGTTCTGAATGGCTGAAAGTTGCGTGGTAGCGTACTGACAGCTTGTTGACCGAAAGGTTGAGCTGGCCTGGCACTCGAAGACAAAGCCAATGCACTAGCTGAAGGCTGCATCATACTACGAGCTGATTTGCTGTCATAGGTGGGGCTGGATAAGGCAGTTGGCTCCCCATAACTCAGTGATGTCATGCCTAGAGATCTCATGGTTTTGGGAGACATGTTAGGGGGTGTCATTTGGTTGTAGGTAAACCGTGTGTCTGAGTGGTCTTTGCGGGACATAAAAGGGGAGTTCTGCTGGGTTAAAGGACTAGGAGGTGCTGTCTTTAATATCATGCTGGATGGTTTGTCCAGGTTAGATTCTGTTCTGCTCATGGTGGAGTCAAGGGAGCGTTGGTTGGATTCGGTGGTCAGGCTGCTTGTAGAGCTCTGAGGAAAGGACATGATGCTCTCATTTCCATTCTTGTTTGCACTATAGAAACTGCTACTGCCATTGCTGCTGTTTTGGGGTTTGGGGGTGGAACTCTGCAAAAAGCCAACGAACAAGAGTAAACAATAAAACTCCCACTTTTGAAAATGATGCTGGTTTCTAGACTCTTTTGAAACTCATAAGGTGGAATAATGTCTAAACTAGAATAAGAACAGCTCAATCTTGTTCTGTACCTGTGCCGTAGTGGTTTGTACGGCAGGAGTCGCTTCCTGCAGAAGAGAGCTGAACTCTCGAGACAGCTCATCTGCCGTGGCCAAAGACGCATTTAGATCATCGTTGATGGACTGAACTAAAACATAAACACAAAACCTTCAATTAAATGTCATTGATTGTAAGTGGTGAGACTGAAAAAAAGAACTCATGTGTAACAGGACATGTTACATTATTGCTTGTAAGTAACATGCCTACATTGTTCACAAACAGGAAATAAGCACTGTATTATGCTTCAGTTATGTTAAAATACTTACAGATAAAGCTACTGGCATAGCTGCTTTGGGAGTTCATGGTGTTGGTGTTTTCCTGTACTTGTGACCTCCAATTTATTCAACACGACCTAAATGAAAACAGGAGCAGATTAATCTGTCACATTGCACGTGGAAGTCAAGCAAGCAAGCACAGTACACAACAGAATACTGCAAACTGAATGTGGTCAGTGTATGTATATCCCAACAGATACATGGATTATGTGTACGAGTCCGACTGTATCACATAGAAACTATCTGATCAACCTTTTCATTCATTACAACTCAGTTTAGTGGAAATTATGCATTTTAATACATATTTTTGATCAGGTACTTTGCCCTTCAAGCACGCTCACTTCAAGCAAGTGAGCATGTAGTGTATTTTAGTCATTTGCTGTTCTCTGTGTGGTTATACATCAGCCAGTCCACTCTTCAGATTTTACTGTACCGACTCATACAACTGAAAGAATAACTTCACCCACACGCAGTCAAAATGTTGCTGTAGGTCTGAGGCTTTTTATGTGTGAAGAACATAAAATATAACAAAGAATAAAATCTGTTATAACATGTTAGTGTGGACTTGTGATATTGAATGATTTATTGAAAACATTAAGCTAAGATTTGGAATTGAGAGGGAGTGGTGCACAGTTTTGCCAAGTTATAGCCTACATAAAATTATTTATGTAAACTTACCAATTGAAAAGAATGATTTGCTTACATAAGAGCATTTTCTTACTATTATTATTTCAAAGCAGATCATGACTACAAAATCACATTCTTATGTTTATGTTCACTATAGAAAATTGTTAACAAACTGGTTCAAAAGCATTTTTAACACTACACTACACAAACATTAGACAAAATACAACCAAAAGAACATTAAGAATGGAATCAAAATCACTATTTATATATGTGAAATAAAAACATGACATTCCTGCAAAATAGTCTATACATAAAATTCCATGACTATTCCTGACTTTTCAGGCTTTTCCCTTGAAAACGTAAAATAAGGGATTACTCTAATGTTTTCTGTAATTTAATTACAGTTACTTCTGATGTAATTAAACTAAATACTTAGTGTAATATATGTGTGTGTGCGCAAGGAATGGACATCAAAATTCAAAGTCTAACTTTAAAATCCGTGCTTTAATGTATAATTCTCACATTTGTAATACTTTGGTCAGTTAATAATACTATTTTATGTAGTTTTATATTATTTATTTGAATGAATGAAAAGAGCCGTTTCATGTCTTTCTTTGAATCACTTAACAAATCAAGGTTGATATAGGATATAGAAAGTAATTAGTAATAAGTAATTAAATACTGGTTGGAGAGAGTAATTTGTAAAGTAATCTAATTACACTATTGAATATGTACTTAGTAACTAGCAATTAATTACTTTTTCAGAGTAACTTGCCCAACACTGGCCATCAGCCATAATTTTTACACACAAGAACTAAAGGGTACTAACCACAAGCTACAGACTCTACTAACTTACTTGTTATGCACAAGTTATGAACAGACTCTTACATCATCGTCCTCCAGGTGACCCTGCTGCACTCTAATTCTGTCACAATTTACTTCAAGACCCCTTCCTTCCTTCCTTCCTTCCTTCAGACACACCCTTTATCCAGTCTGACTACAATCTCCACCTCTCATTTACAGCTCAACATTTATTAACCCATTGATATGATTCACCATTGTGTGGCTGATAGTTTAGCACTTTCGCTAAAGTGTTTTTGCACTCTTGTCTGGAAGAGTCGGAATGCAGTGAATTTGAGAGTGACATGAGTTAATAATAACTCTCGGGCATGGTGATAAGACCTAGTCCGTTCTGAGCCAGAGGCAGAAAGCAAAAAGACAAAGCTAGCAGTGCTTTCTACCAGCAGATTTAGGTGTGGTGACAAAAACCACCTGTTCTTGTTCTCTATCTTAACGCACTTTCCCAATCAGTTGCTATGAATGCCCTCTGTCTGTCGTAACATGCATGATACGGCTTTCCAGGTAACGTTATTCATTTGCATGCAAATCTAGGTTTCTCCAAGTATGTAAACAGGCTTAATCCTGTAATTGTTAACTTTAACTATGTAGACTAATCACCACAGCAGCCACAACAACTAACAATTCAAAAGTGAGAGTAAAACGATTTTGTCCAACAATCTATGACATTCTTAGAATTACCTCATGAGTGTACAGGATTTTAAACATCTAAGTCAATGGTAGTCAATGGGGGGCAAGATCTGTTTGGTTATAAGCATTCTTCCAAATATCTTTCTCTGTGCTCATCAGAACAAAGAAATGTATACAGATTTGGAACAACTCGAAGGTGAGTAAATGATGACAGAATTTTCATTTCAAGTATAAAAATCAATCACACAAATACTGCATACCAAGACTGAACACTGGTGAGGTAAGGATACTAGTACTACAAAAGTGTATTGTGTGTGTAGTCCTGCTAACTAATAATTTTCACTCACAATGAAAACATTTATTATTATACAGATTATAGGACGCTTGGATTAGAACCCTGAGCACATAAAACCTAATATTTCTGCACAGCTAGAATAATGGTCTAATTTGAAAAGTATAGAGAAGTTGACATTTTAGGAGGGGGTGGGCTGGTCACTAGTAATTGCTGTTAATGTCCATCCCCACCTTACATGGACCATTGAGTTACTGCAAAAGACTTCTGTACCTCACCCTATTGTTACTCTTAATTCACATCTAAACCGTGGGAGGAAAATGTCCAGGTGTCAAGATAGTCCTTGACTGAAGAATCAACAAAAACATACCAGATGCAAAAACATAAATCTACAAGTAGCAGGCCTACACAACATACACATGTAGCATTAGAATACATTGTTGCAATGTAAAACTATCAGCTCAGTAATCATGACACATTTTATCAGATGGACAGCAGTAAGATTTTGGATTGCAACACAAGATACCAGGTTAGGGAGTGTCGGGTTATTTTCAAACAATGATTGCCCCACCACAGAAGACTGTATGACTATACACTGTTACTCATCTAAAATACCATGGCTGGGTTATTCACAAGTGTAAAACTCACAGATCTCGCTCCCCTGTAATACCAATGCTGTTTTTTAGAGAATGTTTTGTTTGTGTACAGCCCTACCCTAAAGGCACTCCAAAGAGTCTACACAGATTTGCATGCAATAACATTTGCGTGTGGAATCTCTCAACTCTTCAAAAGTCCAAGCATAACATTGTCTGTGAATCACACAAGATGTCAACATCCCTCTAATTTCAACAGTAAAGCAGACTAGAACAGGCCTTCATGATCCAACTGTCATGCAAATGCATGTCTTTATAGAGTACATTTATGGATCAGTGAGCCAGCTGAGAACGTGTTGCAGCAGGACAGGAATTAGACAGATATGAAGTTTAGCTGGTTCCCATAGCATTTATTCAGATGATAGTTCAGGCTTTCATGTTGGAATTGGGCCTGTTCCCATCACTGCACAAAAGTGACACAAAGGTGCTCATTAATAAACCTGCTTTGGTTCAATGTACAATTAAGCAGATTGTTGATCAAGACATTTGGTGCATGTTTAAAAAATCAAACCATTAAACGTATAATCAGATTAACCATGGTTTTATTATCGTAAACATAATGGGGCCGTTTCCCGGACAGGGATTAGTTTAGGCCTTGGTTAAATTAAGCTATTTAAGTCGGTTTTAAAAACATACTTTACAAAAAAAACATTTCTGGTGGGCATCTTGAGACAAAACAATCACACTGATCTATTTTAAGATATGTCTGTGCATGTTGTTTTCAATTAAGACACCTCTAACATTTAAATTAGTCTTCTTAAACCCTGTCCGGGAAACCGCCCCTAATTAATTGTGTCATTTGACTTTGATTATCGTTTTAATTTGTATTACCACAGTTTAACCATGTCAATTTGTGGTTATTATGGTTTTAGAATAAATAAACCTAAACAAATATAAATATTGTTTTATTTATTATATGTCTACTATAGGTAAACTTGATTCAAGATCAAACTGCCCAAGACACAGTACAGTACACAAAAATGCAATATACAAGATAATACTAAGAATAATTATGGAAGCAGGCCTAGACAATACGTCTTATAAGTTTTACTAACAATGTTACTAAAAACGGCATTGTACGTTGACAGTTCTATACTGTATATTTTGGGGACTGTTACTGTAACGTTATACATTCTAACCAACAATATTACAATACTGAATTATTATGAACACAAATAGGCTTTTAAGTGATTCAAAGACCTCATTGTAGTTATATAATGAACCTCCGAATGAGAAATTGGTTTTAAATAGCAGTTTTGTTCTGCCCTGGCCCCTCCGTGCTCTTTGAAAACATCTGATTCCTATTAACTTACAGAAGAGCCTGGAATGATTCCTCGTACATGCCCTAACAAAGACGACTTAAAAACATCGAAACACAGCGTACTCTTTATTTAAAATTTATATATATAATAATGCAACAAGTTCTAATGATTCGCTTTGGAATGGCCTAACGTAATGGTCGCTACACAATCGCCTCGTCTAGTCAAAAAACAACGTTAAACTGTAATCCGAAGTCTGATTCAGTTGCACAGAGATCAAATACAGTTCTGTACCTTGAATAGTTGTAATAGTTTTGAAGTTCTCGTATCGTAACTGCTAGAATTTTGTCCCGGCAGCACAGATGTGTTACATGGCTTCTTGTTAAACGTTTCAATGGTGTTTAACTCTCGCCTGTAAAGTTTTGATACATCGTTCACAGTCCAGCCCACTGTTTCACTGAAACCCGAGCTAGGTAACATTATGTGTTTCGGACGCACAGCTGGTGCAGGTAAACAACGCGCTGCGACGCCAAACAGAACAGATTTCTTTCACTTGTTACTTCTTTTTTAAATTCATTTTATAAATATTTTCATTTTGGGCTATTTGTAATGTATTTCACAAAAACTTTATATAATAAACAGACGAAGGATAATTTAAAAAGACAGAGCAACTATCTAAACAGATGAATACCGCAATTATATTTCCCCTAAAATCATAAAAACAAAATAATTTGGGAATTCATCTCATGAATATTCATATTGCGTCATTAATATTAAACACTGCATCGTGACTAGACGTGCGTGAACCTAGTATCCCGCCTCCTCAGATGACGCATTTCCTCCAAGATGGTTGTCGGTGCCTTTCCAATCGCAAAGCTGCTCTATGTGGGCATACGACAATTGAGCAAACCAGTGGCTAACAGGATAAAAGCAGGTGCTCGCCAAAGTGAATTCTTCAAGAATTATATCTGCCTTCCGCCAGCTCAAGGTAAGATGACATTTGACGAGGTTATTCTGGTGTAACGATGTGATGTCTGTCCATGCTAAAGGTGTCTGTAGGCGGTAACAATGGAGGAACACCACAGCCAATAGGTGTTCTCCTGCGCCGATTTTTAGCCAATGACGACTGCTGCGATGTAGTCATTTGGTGTTTTTAACAACGGTTGTATCCGTAGACCAATGAGGTAGTAGAAAATCCATGCGCTTAAACAAATGAGGTTCGAGTTTGTTTGAATGGGGCGTGACTCATTGCGTCATTGACAGCTCAGCTGGTAACTGAAAGTGCCTCCTTGTAGCTAAATTTGTACCACCTAATGTCACGATGTCTACATAAGTTAATAATTCCGACTGTATGAATTAATTTGTATGTTTCTTGTCAAATTAATTTAGTTCTTAAAAATAAAACTATGATTGAACGTTCTCTGACATGTTTAAATTGTTGTTTATTGCATTGTATTTTTTAACGTTGCTATGCTAGTCTGTTTTACTTGGCACACAGTAGTATCAATGTGTGGCGCTAATGTATTTATTTTCTCATTTCTTCGTGAACTGCTCAAAAATCCATCAATAATTCTCCACGGTTTTTCATGTTTTCCCTGTAGCGTACCACTGGATTGAGATGAGAACCAAAATGAGGATCATGGGTTTCCGTGGCTCTACCATCAAACCCCTGAATGAAGACGCAGCTGCGGAGCTTGGAGCAGAGCTGCTCGGTGAAGCTATTATTTTCATCATCGGTGGAGGCTGTATGGTGCTTGAATATACCCGACAGGCAGCCAACTCCAGACGCAAAGAAGAGGAACTGGCAGAAAACATTAATAATCTCCAGACACAACTAGGAGAGCTTGCACTAGCCACAGAAACCCTGGACGCCCAAATCAGAGAGATTAATAGACTTCTATTGTCTCTTCCAACAGCCCCAAGCAGCAAATAACAATATGCATTACTAAAATCCCTAACCAAAAAGGGTAAGGACGGAGACTATGGAGTTCATGGAGACATATGAGTCATGGTGCAGCACTGCCATATACACATACATATTAAGTGTAGACCCAGCCATGCACACACAGAGTGTAGCCTAAACATCAACCTACGGGCAGATAATGCTGCTTTTGCTTAACTGTTGCTACAGACAGCTGGGCTTTAAAAAAAATGAGGAAGAAACCAGAGAACTCTGTGTCAGTGTGTGATGTGTTTGGCCACCAGCATAACATTGAAGGTTGAAATAAGTTATTTTCCAATAAAATCTCTAGTTATCGGATAATACTGTCTAGCCATTTTTTAAGTTTTGGCCACCTATTACATTACACATTAGAATCTGTTTAAACGTGATTTCATATAATTTCCTGCTTTGTTTTCCTCTTTTTAATCAAATAGACACAGATTCCAGGGAAATGGTGTTAATACATTTTTGGCTTTAACATGAATTTGGGGTTGAGCATTGATTTTCTTACTGTGACCAGTAAACCCCTAAAGTGGTCTGAAAATGCACTTGAGTTGTGAATACTTGAATGACATTCCATATAATTAATATGGATGTTTCTCTCAAACTAGGATACAGAGACCCTGTCTCTGAATGTGCTGCAAGAAAGTCCCCATTGCAGTAAATGACTGCTGTGTTCAATATGGCTTGTGAATATTGGTGTATATTTATAATTGTAAAATAAAAGTGAAATATTCTATGGTTGTTTTTTGTATCTTGTATTAAAATGATGAAAGAAATTGTGGTTGTTGAATGCCGTTCTCCATTTTTTAGCATATAAGAAAACTTGTGTATTGATATAATTGAAAGCAAAGAAACTAAACAAAACAATCATCTATCTTGACGTTAAGTTCATATTTCTAATAGGATGAATGATACAATTTTATAGTATCAAGTTTACATACCTTTGTTCAAAGTAGTCCCAATTGGCCTGTAAAGAAATTGTGTTGGCATCTAATTTCAAGCGTTGAAGCGTAAACCTTAGATCAAAAGTTCAGTGAATTAAAGAGTTGTGTTGTATGTTTGGACAGTAGATGGCAGCACTGATACACTTTGATACTCAATCTATGTTCAATGAATATCTTGTGCACAAAGAAGGTCGTGCAGAGTTGTTGTCTTGTCTAGTACATTCAACTTGTCCCCGACAGGGGTGTGGTAAGTAACTGACATTTACTTTTTACATTAAGTTTGCATCAAGAAAGGCGGATATTTGCACAACTCGGAGTGACCTTGATCTCGGTTACCTGAAATAATGTTTGTTTGGCGCGTCAGAACTTAATCATGTAAATGTGGCAAATTTTATAAATATAATATATAAATGTAGGCAAACTTATGCACTTGTAATGATGAAAGCGGAAACCACACTGAGATACTGGACTGTACTGTGAAAGTATTTTTGAAATGTGGTTGTATTTGTAGTACCACAAATGGCCTGTAGATATAGAATTTGTGTGATGCACCGAGAGACGGCAACACTGTGGTTGTGCACGCACTGTTATCACTGTACAGATCGTTTTGCAAAAACACTGTTTAAGTTATTCTAATTTTGCTAACTGGCAATTATTACGTTCACAGTTGAAGTGTGTGTTTTACCTTTGTTAAGTTTTGTTTAAACTGCGGTTTAATATATATTTAATATTCTTAATACTCTTCACAAACACTAATAAGATGAGAGAAGTTTTGATTGTTTTTATGTAAATTTGAAATGTTTTATTCTTGATTAAACAAAATGTTTTTCGATTTTAAGAAAGTACATTTTTCTGGATAAAATATTGCCTATATTTAAACCGTTTAGTTCATACTGGTGTTCTTTGTGAACATATTTGTTCAATCTCTTCTAAACCAAAAAAGTGGCTCTGCTTACATAACAGTGTTGTCATAGCCAGCAATGCCACAATACATCTCAACACCCTTACAAAACTGATGCGCAACACCCCCATGATTTTTCCTCATTTCTTTTTTTAATCACGTCAGGCAGTGCTTTATTATGGAAAATACTTCAGATTCCTCAATAAATAAAAAATCTATAGCCTACATTCAAGATTTAGTAAAACACATTCAAGTTGGGGATGACAAAAGATATAACAGACATGAAATTAGAAAAAAGACTATTGAAAATAGGTCCACAATGCTCATGGTTCACCTCAGTTCTCCTCTCCTTTCATTAGTGCTGATGGTGTAATACAGTAGATGTGTGCAAGCAGGCGAATTGAGCCAATGTGGTATAGATGTAACTTATTCAGCTCATAGAAATGAGCTCTAATGAAATAGATTGTGATCATGTTGAATTGCGACAGGACTATTGTTGGTTATAACCAGTTAAATAAGACCCACTGTCTTAGTGAAATGTTCATTGCATAAGGCACAGTGATGCATTCTGGGTATTACATCAGCACTAAAATCACAGTGGCAATACATTCATGCTGTTCAAATGAACAACACAGTCACACTTTATATTTTCCTCCAGTTTGACTATTAAGGCTGTGGTCCACAACACAGTTTTGTACTCAAATAAAGTCCATTAGTCTTACACCGATGAGTGGTAGTGAGATCGATGGTATTTGATGATATACAGAAGCAGTCCACCTTTGGGTACCTGTTTAGATGTGAGGGCCGTTGATGTGGTCCTCACTGGCAGTTGATGCTGGTGTATAGAGTTCGTTCCATAAAGTCATACAAGCCTTAATTCTTTAAATAAAATCCCATGCATTAGTCCTTGAGTAGATTTTCATCACATTTAATGAATGTCAAAAACAATGTAGAAGACGATAGAACAAGAAACATGAGCGTGTGCTCGTCAGCCTGTTTTGTCCAGTGTATAACAGTTCCTTTACGGTTATAGGCATTGACATTGAAATCCAGCGGTCTGTTTTTCGGTGAGACACACAAACACATGCCCACATGCGCAAACAAGTTCAGTCTGGTTCTTTTCGTTTATCTTTGTTCAGCTTCAGTTCATCCATTTTCTCCTGTAGGAGAGAACTAGGGGCAGAGGAACCTCGTACCCTTGCTGGTAGCGTGGCGCTCTGGAGTGAAGGCAGGTAGGTAATGTTAGAATCGATTCAAGCCTTAGGATTCATGTTTTGAGTAGCTATCCAGTCTCGCCCACCCAATTAGCTTTACTTGAAAACATCAATCTAATTAGTAATACCTTTTCAAGAGGTGGATGTTTCTGAGAATGCAGACATTCCTTCCGCTTCGCCACCGGTGTCCAGACACCTGGGTCTGTCTGAGTGGACATGTCCGATAATGTACCCGCCTCTGCGTCGCTGTCTGATGAAGTTTGGCCCTTAGAGTGCTCAGATGCGTTTCCATTAGGAAAGACGAATGCTTCCTCCTCGGAGCCTAATCGAAAATAAGAACACAAAACTAGTTGAAAAGCTGAGTGTACACGTTCGAGACAAAGCTGGAGGTAAGAACCACAATACGTTCCAGTCAATCACATGTCACGGCACATTAAAGAGTGCAAAAATTATATTTATTGTTTGGATTCATAAATGGAACTTACAAAAGAGACTTTGTTTTATATCATTTTGTGTTGTGAAAATACTTCTACGCTTCCTTTACGTTTTCACAAAAGCTAGCTTTGCGCTCCGCTTACGAAACAAAAATAAATGGAAATGTACTGAAAAGTATAATGCAAAAATAAATAATACATTACACGTGTGCGTGATATCGCTGTGCCTGCTGCGGCCATGTTACGGCAGCAAACTTCCTTGATTATTACGCCGTAATGGGAGTATAGTTCCTAATCATATCGGCCTAGAAAATCGCTACTTTTTATTTTCCGCCGGTCTTAGCACGCGATATAACTACAGAAGATAGGGCTGTCACGATTATGAAATTTGGCTGATGATTAATTGTCTAATAAATCATTGCGATTATGATGATTAATTGTCTGTTTTAGAGCTTTGACTTTTAATTCTCATACATTTTTTATTCAGCTTTGAAACGACCATATTGTGTGAACATACTGTCTGAATATATAGACTATGTTCTTTTTCTTGGAAATACATAGGAAAAAATTGGGTCATCATACTTAAGGTTTAGTAGTGCATCGCAATATGCAGATGCACTACAGCTCCCCCTAGTGTCTTCTATAGAGATGTGCAATAATTGCGATGATCTGAAACCATCGCGATGAGGTCAAACAATCGCGATGAGACGATTATTTAATAATCGTGACAGCCCTAACAGAAGAGTCCAGTTTTAAATAGGAAAAATATTATAACTCTTTGGTCATTTTTGAACGCGATGCTACTGGTCTAATTGGATTCAATGATCTATGCTAAGCTATGCTAAAAGTGCTATCGCCAGACCCGGAGATCGGTTGAATAGATTCCAAAACGGTAAAACTCAACTTATTAACTCTGGGGGAGTTGGAGAATGAGCCTATTTCCAAAAAAAGTGCAGTGTTCCTTTAAACACTCTGTCAGGATTTTATTTGCTAAAATAACCAGCTACATGTACATTATCCCATACTGTATGTATGTATATTAAAAGAAAGACATAAGAAAACTCACTCCAGCTGTTGCCTTTAGTGTGGACGCCTGTTCCAGGGCCAGGGGTGCCGGGACATGAGCTACTGGTCACCTGTAACCTCTTCAAACACTCCATTCCTACATTATCCTTACAGTGCTTATGACAGTTCACTCCACAGTCTTAAAGAGACAGAGGAAAAGATGATTCTCTCTAAGTAATCAATAGTAATGTTTTGAAGTAATTGTGCCATTGGCAATTTCTCACCCTTGCAGTGGTAGCCTTGCTTTATGACTCCCCATAACTAGTGGAGAGAAGAAAGAAAAACATTAGATGATGCACAAATACACAGATGTGTCCCACAATGCATTGCACTTCACTTTAAACACTCACAAATCCTCCACAGGTGTCACAGAATGTGGGCCTCTTGTACGTGGTCTCATGGAAGTTGTGCAGGTTGTGGAGGTTATAGCCAAGCTTCGCACACACCGACATCCCTCGCATGAAATAAGTAGTTATTTCCTCTCTGCTGATTTCTCCTCTGAAAAATCAAAAGCAAAGCATCACGTCACATAACGTGTCTAAATAACAGTTTATTTAAACAGTTCCCTCCTCATCTTACCTGTCGCTCTCATGCGTGCAAAAGGAGAAGGGGAAGTTTGCGGCGATCTTCTCAAAGTCCTCCAAAGAAATGTAGCCGTCCATGTTCAAGTCGTAATTTTTCATGATGGACTGTAGGGGGAGACACAATAGTTTTGATCTTTAACGTTAAAGACTGACGTCTAAAGTCAGCCTGTGACGTTTGGTCATGAAGAGCTTGCACGACGCTATTAAGGAAGTGAAAGTGGATGGCCAGAATGCGGCTATCACAGCGTCACAGTCAGAAACTGGCCCTAACAGTGGGAATGAGCATATGCTTCTCACTTACATCCACCATCTGCTTGACGTGCTTGGAGATGGTGGCGGGGTCCAGGCGCGGAGTCACTCCCGATCCCCATTCTGCTACTACGGGCGGCTTCACTGGAGCTACGGGCTGTGGGGGAGGAGGAGAAAAAAACGTGTGAGACCTAACAGTTTTGTTTTGACACTCAACAGCCACTTTTCATCAAGATCAGCAACTGTAGATTGTTGCTGCAAAAACATGCGACATGTCAGCCTGGTTTACCCGTGAAACATGCGAGCACTGAGGCTTTATAGGAAAGAATCAGAAAAGCAACACCCACACAGAGAGCGACCAAGATAAAAATCATGTGTCTTTCAGCACCGTGCGTCTCTTCTGCGGTTTTCTTTGAAGTGTGTTTGCACAAAGAAGAGTGCACTGTGCCCTGTACCCACACGTTAGCACGGGATACTCCCTGTCTATAAACAGGTCACATACAAGCCAAGGTTAGCCAATTTATTATGAAATGTGAGAAAATTATGACCATCACCATAAATGTCATTAACTTCCACTAAATCTGTGTCCGGTAGTGTTAATGTTTTTTCTTAGCACATTCTTAAGGGTGTTCTAGATATTGCTTGGCTTGTCACAAAAGATAACTATAAAGATAAGGATAACTGTAACAATAACTATATTATGTGTTCTGGGGTTTCATATTGTAAATAAAAAAAATCGCCCTACAAGTGTATTTTATCTCTTTATTTGGTAATGTTATAGTTGTGGTGTGGACTCCATTTGATTAAATTTATCAACCTTGATGTGAATGAGCCTCGAGACCAATTCACACTGAGTGTGTTGGATCAGTGTGAAACCCCTCTTTTGGACTTTGTTGGATGTCAATGAGAATTTAGAATGCTGGTGTTTGTTGGCATTTGTTGAATTGGTGTGAATTAGCCTTTAAAGTCACCATTATTTTTTATTGTAATTTTTTTCTCTGTTTGGGTAATTTTTTGTGGGTCAATTCAGAAGCCGTTATATGAGACAATTCAGAAGAAAACCACAAAAACGCCATTGTTTCATGCCTATTTCCAGTGCAACTCATTTTTGTTCGCCAGGTCGAAATTGTAAGTCCAGTTACTTAGAAAAGTATTAGCATATCTCTTAAAGGGATAGTTCTTCCAAAAATGAAAATTCTGTCATCATTTACTAACGCTCATGTAATTTCATACCTGTATAAATTACTCTGTTCCAATGAACACAAAGAACGATATTTGGAAGAATGTTAGTAATTTTCAGTTCCGAGACATCATTTTTTGATGAACTATCCCTTTAACAAGCCGCACAATTTGTGGTATTGCTCATGTCGATGTCACTAAATAATATTTAATGTAGAGTTAGAGGTTTGACTAATTTACTTAAAGGTCTAGTGTATGAAATTTAGCGCCATCTAGCGGTAAGGTTGCAAATTGCTATGAATGGCTCACTCTCCCCCTCTCTTTCCAAGCACAACGGTGACACAGAATTAAGATTTCTTCACGTTTTTGCTTCTTTGCCGAAGGAGATAATGTTATGAAATGGGCTCTGTAGAGCAGTTTGCCCATTTAGGGCTACTGTAGAAACAACATGGGAAATTGCATGTAAGTGGACCAGCGGTAGATAGAAATAGCTAATTCTAAGGTAATAAAAACACAATACTTCATTATGTAAGGTCTTTATACACCTCTGAAGACATATTTATGTGTATTATATTGCATTTCTGTCAATAGATCCTCCAAAAAATTACACATTGGACCTTTAAATGACACGGTAGAAGGCGCTAAGTTTCATTTAAAGTGTATCACCTGAATTTTGGGGTTCTTGGGTTCCTTGGCGTAGGAGAGCTCGTATATCTCATCTTCAGTGTAACACAGGTCTAGCGAGAGCTGCAGGCAAGGCGGGGCAAAACTGTTACACATGAGTGAACGCCCACTGTTTGCAATCCACATCTCTTAGTATTACATACAAACAGCAGAGCTGAACCACAAACAGGCTGTTCAGTCAGATTTTAAAAATACTCCTTTAAACCTAAAAAGAGACTGGAAATTGATTAAGCCATGTTTACATGCTTCTAAATGTAAATGTTTTCTTAAACAATTGTTCTGTGTAATACTGGGGACCGGTCAGGTACTCAGAATACATACAATTCTTATGTCGCGACTCGCGAGGCAAAACAAACACTTCTAAGAACAGGTCGCTTTCCAGTGACAATCTATATCAAATCAGTCCCACACCATCATTTCCTCTCAAACTCACCGTTAACAGGTGCAGCAAGTCTTTGTTGGCTTCAAATGGTGGGGTGCAGTCATGGATGGTCAGCAGGTCGCTAATGTTGCTATATAAATGCTGCAGTTTGCCCAGGTTGATCTTATCATCCTCCAGGTAGTCTGGAAGCGCCTCATTGAGAGAGATCAGATCTTTGAGATGAACGCCCAAGATAGGCACTTTAAATTCGGTGCATTCGCTGTACACGCGCCTGTAGTTGGAATAGTTGCTGTAGGATGACAGCAGCTCTGTAAGCTCGCTGAGGGTCTGCAAAACATTGATTAAGACAGGGTTTGTACAAGGAGCTTGAAGTACTTAAATTTGTCTTTTTTTCAAATATTTATTCATAAATAGTTTGCAAATATTTGCGCAAACTGATCGGTACCGCGAAAGCACAGCTTTGTTCTCACGTTAGTTTGATGTTATATGCAGATCGTTCTACATTTTTTAAGGTTTGTTATTAAGGGGGCCTTAAAGGGATAGTTAACACCACAATGACAATTCTGTCATTGTTTATTCACACTCAAATTGGTCCAAACCTCTGTGCATTTATTAGTTCTGTTAAACACCAAAGAAGATATTTTAAAGAATGTGAGAAACCAAATAGTTCTGGGCCACCATTGACTACCATAGTTTTCTTCCTACTTCAATAGTGCCCCAGAACTGTTTGGCTAAAAAAACTTCCAAATATCTTACTTTGTGTTTAGCAAAACAACAAAATTTATACAGATTAAAGGTGCAGTTTGTAACTTTTTTGCAGTAAATTATCCAAAAACCACTAGGCCATATTTTGTTCATTTGAGTACTTACAATATCTCAAATGTTTCCAACTATTTGTAAATCATGAGAAAATTGTAATTTTAACCAGTGACACGGGCCGTATCTGGCAGTCGCTGTCAGTCCGAGTTACCAAAGACACTAGATGGAACGCTTGCAACCTTCAGCGGAATGCAGGAAAGGAGACTAGAGGCTGTTATATGATTGGCTGAGGTGCCTCACGTGATTCGTGTAAGCCGTTACACTTTCTCCAGACCTTGCATCTCCCTAATAACAAAGTCTCCGGCGTTACCCTCGGTTTCAGCTTTTACTGCCATAGAAACCATGACAACACAGTCTCGTGGACAAATGTGAAAGTATTAGTTTGTAGCATCTATCATGCAACTATCTTGTTTTGCGCAGTCGTTATGGAGCACAATTATTGTTTACTGTTTTTCTGGTTCTGTCAACAGAGACATTTTTACTAGACAGAGACGCTGATCTTGCGTGTGTTTTGCTAGACAGGTAGGGCTGGGACGATTTATCGTGCAATTCTTATGCTCAGTTTGCTCAATAAATTACGGTTACCGTTGGTTAAATGCCGCAATATCCGAAAGCCAGAGGGTGCTTTCACGCAGAAACTTGGCATACGGGACACAGAAAAATAATGATTTACACACACACAGTTCCAGGAAATGCCAACGGTCATATTCTATCGCTGTTCTTCAAACCTTTTTAGGTATTTTTATGATAGTAAAGTATATTTATAATGATGATGTTTGAGGAGTGTTGCTTTTTCAAATGCACGTTATGAACGATTCAATCTCATAGTGATTTTAGATCGAGCAGTACTTCCTACTGTGGATAAAACACAGAATCGATTTCAGAATCGATTTAGACATGTATAATTAGTGTGAATCGCGATATATATCGCTTAGCCCTACAACAAGGTTAGTCTTATAACCATTGAATGTCTTTTTCTTAATGTAGCATGAGTGTCATGTACATATTTACTGAACAAGCAGTAATCGTTTTTAGATCATCTGACTTAATTGTAATAAATAGGGATGCACGATATTATCGGCACGTCGATATTATCGGCAGATAATGGCTTATAAATGAATTATCGGCGTCAGCCCGATAAAGAAAATAACGCCGATATGCCTTGCCGATAGGAAGCTGTAATTAAATCATGCTTGTAAAAGCAGCACATTCTTACTGAGTGCAAAGAAATCCATCTCTGCGCCCGTCAGCCGCGCACTGCCTATTTATTGATTAACGTTTTTAACTAAAACACAGAGTAAAAATAAAGTTGAATCCTGCCCATCGGGAGTAGACTTTGAACTTGAGCTCAAGCGTGCAGAATATGCAACGCGCCGCCCTGCGACTTTCGTCTCTGCACACTGCCGTTTTGTAGTCTCCATTTCAAAGACACCTATGCTCTTGTTGCTTCTTTAATTAATATTCACCAAATTAATTTTCCAAATGTTTTTAAATTATTTCGTTTATCATAATTTTAAAATGTGAAAAGCAGGGCTCGACATTAATGATTGTCCGCGACAAGTGAATGTTTTGTATGGGCAAGTGAGAGATAACTTTACTTGCCCGACTGGACAAGTAACTTGAAAAAAAATAACATTAGTGCAACATATATGTAGAATAATAAGAATATGTGCATTAGACAGAGCTGCGTGTTTGTGTGTAGTGCGTTTGTCGTGGTGGTTGTTGTGTGTGACAATAATCAATGGCGCACCGCACTGAGTACATGTAACTACATGCAGAATCCTGTTATTTAAATGTCATCTGGCTGTTCTGCGTGTCTGAGTGAATTATGTGCACAGTTTAACATACAACACGAGTGATGGTCGAGTATTTTATCTGCGTCTGCACTGTATGAGGATGTGAACACATGAACTTCATCTCCTGTCAGAGTTGCTCTGTGAAATTAATTTATTTTACGAGCGTTTTACTGTTTGAGTGAAGCTATCTGCAAACAAGCGTCTTCCCGAAGACCTTCTTCCCGAAGATTTTTTTATCGTTGGACAAGTAATTTTTGTGCTCGGACAAGTGAATGACAAGTTTACTTGTCCGAAGGACAACCATATGACAATGCTTAATGTCAAGCCCTGTGAAAAGGCACAGTCACTGAAGTGACCGGGCTATGCCCCCTTGTTTTTTTACACAGGCTCAGTGCTGGCGCTTATTTTTTTCCCATGCAGCTTATAATTGCGACCAAAGCACCTTGGTTGAAAAAACGCTGTCCAGCGCCTGGCGGTGGATAGACAGCATATATCGGCATCGGCTATCAGCTTAATTGAGGTGGAAATTATCGGCATATCGGATATCGGCAAATCCAATATCGTGCATCACTAGTAATAAATTAATTTCATGAATTACGTCTGATGCGGCTAATTCATTATAATGATATAAAATCATGACATCAAATGCAACATTTATAAAAACTTTATTACTTTACATCATCCATAAACGGGATTTCTCATTCAAGTCAGTTCCCATTATTCCACGCTCCTTCGCAGCATCATCAAGCTACGACGTTGTTGTTGTTTTGAACATATCTGTTTTGAATGTGCGCCCTCTAGCGGCGAATTTTACAAACTGGGCCTTTAAGAACAACATGAGGGTGAGCAATTGATATGACAGAATTTTCATTTTTGGGTGAACTATCCTTTTAAGCAGTCTACTGTAGATTCATAACTATGAGGATGCAGTAGGAAACTTCTGGGTTTTGGTGAAACCGACTGATTGATTTGTGGAACTGATTTAAACTTGGCAAAACACAGTGGCCTGGTTTCACAGACAAGGTTTATCTTAAACCAGGACTATGCCTTAGTTGGATTAGGATATTTGAGTCACTTTTATAAAAATGCATCTTTAGACAAAACAATGGCACTGACATATTTTACGATATGTTAGGGCAAGTTATTTTCAGTTGAGACAGCTGAAACATTCATTTAAGTCTGGGACTAGCCTCAAGCCTTGTCTGTGAAACCGGGCCAGTATGTTATACGGAGCTAAGACCAGTAGAATCCATTTTAAAAGTAAAATGGTGAGGATCTTGTGTAACACCGTGTCTACACCAGACACGACCGGCACGATGCGACATGACAGAAGACATTAGAAACAAATTAGAACCCATTATAATTTAACATTTTGTCCACACTGGATGCGGCGCCTATTGGAACCCATTGAGAACAAGCAGGTTGTCATATCACGCCTGTCGCGTCTGGTGTAGACACGGTGTAAGTAAGCAGATACAACGCAACAACCAATTCTCAGACTGACCTTTGTGACGTCAGAGGAAAGCAGGCTGGCTGTATCTTTAAGACGAGAAATGGAACTATGACACAGACCTCCTATAACCGCCATCAGAGTATTGAAATTCTGCAGGGCTCTCAGCTTCTACAAACACACAGAATTATAACATTAAATTCACTCTTGAAGCACATGGCACCATAAGACTGCCTACATCCTCTTTCCTGTAAAACAGCACTTGTGCAACAGTTCTCCCGGATCATTTCCCAATACAGGAACATTACTTTGATGGCACACTTATATCAGATTTCCACACGACCACATCATATGACGCATGTGCTTATTTCCTAGGTGTTTTCTTCAAGATGTCTTGTTCGTGCATTCGTGTTAATGTGGTTAAGTCCAGGGCAGCACATTATGTAACCATTTCCTCTAAACTGAAATACATTAAATGTTAGCTCTGTCACTTCACTCTGGCATTCTCCAAGTGATTTACTTTATTGGCATGCCCTAAAAGACGATGATCGTAAACTGATATGATACATTTCTTGAAATGTATGAAATGGATTCGTACTTTTAATGTCATGCTATGAAATGTTTCAGAATGAGTCAGACACTTCTAGGGCAGATATCACAGGCAACCTTAAAAAACGAATAGCCGCAGGGTCTATGTGGACCCACATGTTTCGTCATGCTATAGGCCTCTATGTTTTACGTCAGTGTCTTGATAGAAAGTTACTGCAATATTGGACAAGGTCATTACTTTGACATTTCAGCATGTACAGCCATTTCATTTTCACATCCACAATATAACGGGCCACTTTTTGAGTCTCTTTGGTTCTGTAACTTTTAATGTTATTTCTCCATAGGCTCTTTCAATTCTTAGCACTTAATGTGCAGAGTAGGAGGAGGTCACAATGTACCGGTATTGACAATAACCATGATATTAAAAACCATTGTGTCAATATTGTGCTTATTCACACGTCTCGTAATAACTTAAACAGATAGTTCACCCAAAAATGAACATTCTGTTATGAGTTGTTCCAAACCTGGATAAATGTAGGCCTATTTGTTTGATTGAACACAAAGAAAGATATCTGAAAGAATGTAAGCAACTGAGATTTCTGGGGCACCATTGACTACCATAGTAATATTGTATATTTGTTTGTTCTGTTAAACACAAAAGAAAATATTATTAAGGATATAGGGAAAATACAGCTCTGAGGCACCTTTGACAACCATTTTAATGGTAGTCAGTGGTGCCCCAGAAGTTTCAGTTACTAACATTTTTCCAAACATCTTTTTTTTACATAATTTGTACATTTTGGGGTGAATTATCCCATTAGTTAATTTCGGCACCAGTTAAAATGTAGTCTTATGACCTACAATGGCTACAAACACTCTCTTTCTGACTCCCTACACTCGTATTTTCATTCGATTTATTGAATAAATAAAATATCAAATAAACTGACAGCATTATTTGCCATTTTTACAGTAAAAAGCAATTAAAATTGTGATAATATCATCACAAATTCTTTTGGCCATGATAATCATGTAGTGAAAATCTGATATCGTGACAGCCTGGTTTACACAATGTAACCATCATTTTACACAGCATTTATATTTCACTGCTTAAAGGTAGCACCCTCGCCAGTAAATGTACCAATCAGAAGTAGGGGTCAAAATCTCACAAGGAGTTAAAATTGGATTTCGTGTGTGTCATCAAAGTCTGTTTACGGAAGTCGTGCCACTCGGCGGCCATGTTTGCAACGCCTCTGGGCAGTTAATAGCAAGTCCACAGTACTTGAATGGGGGAAGGCAGATATTTTTTAAATCAATTAAACAGCATATGTCCTATCAATAATTAAACCTGACATGAACTGTACCAAAACTTGGTTTTGCCTAGCTTCAGCTTTTTCGTGATCGCTTCATCAATACTGATTGATGATTGGCTCGTTTCACTGGAAGGTGGGACTTCCTTCGCCAGAGCGGCCATATTGAGCATTGCATTCCCCCCCTATTCATTGTAACGGCAGTGGCGCATCTTGTTAATATTAATATCTTTGGTGTCATGTGTTTGTAATCACCTGTGCTACATGAATGAACTTGGTGAAGACTTCTGCTCGCTGCTGTGGGGTGTGTCTGTTGAGGATCATGAGCTGAACCCACTGCGACACTCCGTTACAGAGCATGACTGAGCGCTCAAGGGCCGGGTTATGCCTCACGGAGCCGTGTACCACGTAACTACGGTAGTCCAGGAACTATAGTAACACACACAAACAGATAAAAGGTTCTGATGAACTCCAGATGTGCCAAGCACTCACGTATGTGATCATCAAGACATAATGATACTCTGATATGAACTAACACGTTCAGGTATGAGTAAAACGGGTGTGATCGCGGTTGATTCATTGGTCAGTCATACCGTTATGAGTGTGTTCTGTCATACTATGTTCCGTAAACATAAACCCAATTTAGACGGAACTAGTTGTGCCAAAGGTTAGAGAAATATGTTTTTTGAATACATTCTTTGTGATTTCAGTCACGTCCAAATCTGCCAAGTCTACATCTCATCTCGTCTGATTCTGAATGCTTGTGATTGGCAGTATTATATTTTTACAATGCTTTTTCATGTTGTGGCCTACATGAACTACAATGTAAAAGGTAACTGTCTACTGAGTGACTCAATTTTAGGCTGGTTTGCAATGTGTACTCGGCGAAAGTGATAATTTGGTATGAGTGACTCACTGAGACATTGCAGAAGTTTTTGAACTCCAGATAACTGAGGTGTTCAGCCATTTCATCTGGTTCCATGTGGTCGAACAGCAATGAAACTTTCCTTTTCTTTACTGAGGGAGAGGCACTCTGAGATACATTCACTGGAGGATTACTGGGATCAGTGACAGACAGAGACCAAACACATCATCACTAAACAGACAACAATATAGGTTGAGACAAGGGTTATATTTATTAAACTTGGCAGATAAAATGTGTCAAAATTTTATGTGTGACAATAGAGCACTTTAAGTACATTAAGTTTGTACTTAATATACTAAACATGTGGTCTTTAGTACTCATGGTGTCAGTTTAGTACACTCGGATCTTCTCAAGTTTACCTTAAAAATACTTTTTTTGTATATTAAGTACAAAATTAGTGTGTGACAATAGAGCACTTTAAGTACATCTAAGTGCACTTTTCTCACTTGGGGTGGTATTTAAGCTACTAAAGGAATTTCCATTTATGCTGGGCATACGTTGGCTGGTTTTCATTTACCGATGGTTACTTTTTTATTAAAATGTCGTTTTGTAAAGAAAGGTAAAAAAATGTGTTTGATTAAATTAAATATAACAATAAGACAAAAAAATTGTGATAAAATTAAACGAATAAAATGAAGATTTCATGTGCAAAAACAAATTCTCAGTTTTTATTGTGCATTACAGTTAATATCAATCAAACTGTGGTTGGGTTGTTTTGATTTAGTAATAACAACTCAAAAAGATACAACTAGAACATAGAGTTATCTTTTTTGCAAATAAACTCTTCAAATTTATTGAATAAAAAATCATAAAAATTCATCTTAAGCATAAACATGCAGCCCAAACAACTATCAACCCATATTATAGTTACCTAAATGTTCACCACTGTAGAATCTATAAACACTTACATGTATGGTGTATTGAAGAGCTGATAGTGCGAATCGTTTCCCTCAACCCTGACCAGAGCCCAGAGATCTCCCATTGCTTCTTCTAACAGAGGATCCATCTCAAACATAAGCCGAAACTGATTAATCCACTCTCTGCGGTACAGAAAAATAAACATTAGTTCTTTCATTCATTCGGTGATCTCTAAGCATAAATGCATGTGAATGTGGTGGATCCACCAACCTGATGAAATGGCAGATTTGTGTGCGTCTCTGCCCCCTCTTTTCTGCAGGACAGTCCTTATATGTTATCACAAGTCAAGGAACAACCACAGAACAGCAACACTACGAACTCTTACCCCCCCAAAATAATCCACTACTAATAAACAGGCTAAACTAAAACAGGGCTGCTGTTGTTTCTTTGTCAGTGGGATTAAGAGCCGTGTGTTGCTGTGACTGAACCCAAGACTATTCTATGGATTTCAGACTCAGCTGCACTGGGATCAGTTTCACAAACTAATCTTTGAGGAGCAGGTTGAGTGAGGCACATTTAAAAAAGTGAAGTGAGGTTTTTGATAGAGGATATAGAGAAAGCAGCTTATGTGCGAAGATGTGTGATGGCACCACCCAGTTATGCATCATGAGGGTCATATGTACAAGCTGTGTCCCTCTGTTTATCTTTCCATCTGCATCTGCAAAAAAAGGTAAAGATGAGCTTGTTTTATTCACAATAGGTGTTCTGAGGGGTTTTTACTCTTTTACGTCCCACAGGTTAAAATCCTATATATGCACCCTCAGAAGATAGTAAACATCATAATAGTACAAATCTCAACCTCGACAAACCACATAGCTCAAATGGTATAGGATTATTTCTAATGTAGAAATATTTATATTTATTTAAACGCTTTACCCCAATAAAGCAAAATATGGGGGTATATACACAGAGAGAGAGAGAGAGAGAGAGAGAGAGAGAGATAGGGAAGGTCTGTGAGACTGAGGCACACAATCAGGCTTTGTCTCATTAGCATAAAGAGACAAACACATTCCCAGGCCCTGAATGCTAGTAAACCAAAGATTTCCCTCTCTCTGTCCCACTGTTTCTCTTTCCCTCTCTTCCTCTCTCTCGCTCTCTCTCTCTCTCTTTAAAAAAGTGTGTCTCTCCATCTGTCTCTCACACCACTGTGCAGACTTACATAATCATGCTGGCACATGGAGACTGGGAATGATGGGAAAGCGGTGTGGGGACATGGGGCCAGTGACAGGGCAAGAAAGTAGGATGTGGGAGAAATATGTCTGATCAGGTGAAAAAAAGAGTGACGTTCTCCATTTGCGACACACACTGTGCTGTGTTTTACCAGGAAGGACATTGATAGATGAGGAAAAAGGAGAGAGGCAGACAAACAGATGGAGAGACAGCGAGAGGTGAAGGGCACACTGACCGAAGTAGTTTAAGCAGCGAAGGATGAGCTCATCCAGGCTGGCGGCGCGGAATGAAGGGTGAGCGGGTGGGCTCTGTAGAGCTCGGCTGATCTCCTGAGGACTGGGGCATGTCATTCTCCTCTGCACTGGTCTTCTGCTCTTTATCACACACACGCCCTCCGGACGGGACTTCCTACTGCTGGAGACAGGCAAACACATAGAGAAAAGAGATTTTTATTCTAATAAAATATCACTCAAGCCTCAATAATATTCAGTAAAATAATCCAGTGGTACAATATGTGACCAACAGAACTATCAACCGCTCTTAAAGGGAGAATTCACTCAAAAATGAAAATTCTTTCATCATTTACTCACCCTCATGTCATTCCAAACCTGTATAACTTTCTTTCCTCTGCAGAACACAAAGGAAGATATTTTGAAGAATGTTGGTAACCAAACAACATTGGCCCCCATTACATGGACCCAAAACCACTGAGACATTTTTCGAAATATCTTCTTTTATGTTCCACAGAAGTGTGATGAACAAGTTATTTTCGGTCGAACTATCCCTTTAAAACTAAAGATCTCTCCATCAAACAAGTGCATCTCACAAACAAACAGAATATTGTGCTTTTGGCTGCACACAAGACCACGGGTCTTTCACAATAACAATACTCATCATGCGTAAACAGAGTGCAACAGTTATATTATATTTTATGTTATTGCGAAATGTGTTTATGTATCATTGAGACTGTGGACAAGATCACTGTTTTGTGTGTGCAGTGCTGGTAAACCCTACAGCGTTGGGACCAATCCCCACAAAGACAGTAATACCCGTACTTTTTGAACCTTGTGGGAACATTTTTTGGTCCCCATGAGAAAAACAGCTTATAAATCAAACAAATGATGTTTAAAAATGTAAAAATGCAGAACGTTTTCTATGATGGTTCGATTTTTATACTGTACGGTTGCAGTTTGTACAGTATAAAAATCATTACAGTATAAGTCAATGGAAAGTAAAACCTGGAAACACAGCATTTCAGCAAAAGGACTCAAAACATTTGAACAGATTAAACACATTTGTCTGTATTTATGTACATGCATGTGCTCTGCAAGCCCTACCGGTAGATCAGGTATGTTTATGTTTCTATATACGGTTTTGTGAATTGATGTTGTGTGTTGATGTCTGCCACTCTGCTCCTTGAACAGGTGCTTGTTGTTTCTGTTTATACACCATGGACTGACGTTGTAGGCATACGTGGAATAGATGTCAATATTCAATGCTGTCTATGACAATTTCACAGGAAGAGAAAATGTATGAAAATGAAGATAAGCATCTCTCTCACACTCTCTCTTTTGTCTTACAGAGAGAAAACAACAACGTTGTACACCAGGATGAGAGTCTTTAAAACGGCTGCATAATTAAATTAAAAACCAGATCTTCGTTTAAAATGTAAGTATGTCAGTTTATGATTTGATGGTTGAAGTGTCTCTGACAGCATCAGCAAGAATCATTGTGGTCTGTGACTGCAGCGACATGAACAGGAAGTTGACTGTGACTACAGAGAAGTAGCGATAAGTTCTTAGAATGACCAAACCCTTCGTAGCACTCTCTCACCCTTCCTCTCACGTCAATGTCGAGGTCCAGCGTGTGCTTTTTCAATTTCTCGTATCGCACATACACACAAGTTTACCTTCATACCTCATTAAGCAAACCTAAACCTAGAGGTCTAACCATTGTAAACCACACACAAATGAACTTTAAATAGATTTGTATGCCAGAATGATATATTTATCTGTTAAAGCGGCTGCAGCCTTACCCTTGAATTTCACATGTAATCTTTCTATTTATATATTTGTAGCGTTCATAAAATTCACCTCCTGCGTGAATATCAGCCATGATCTCAATAAGCAAATTCTGCATCATATTTTCACCTCTCTGAGCAATATTTGCATCAACCTGCTTCACAGCTGATGACAATAGACAATACACCTCTCAGGCCTGAAATATACACACATGCACACACTTATAAACAAAGTCATACTGTAGACACACAGACATGTACAAATAAGGGAAAATGCACTCGGTTAATGTAAATGAATTTGTAAACATGTCTTTGCAAAGGTAAATGCAATGCTGGGGATGGGAATATAATATAGACATAACTATATATACAGTACAATCTGGGTCATTATGTAATAACATTGTGTTCATGTCTGCTGTGTCAATGTAGGGAGAATGGCGGACAATCAGCAACAATCAAACTAGTAAAGTAAATCTACAAAACGAAAGTCAGTTTTTAAAAAAGCAGTTACGAAAAAACGTCAGGATCATGAAAGAGGAAAAACTCGAATTAACATCGGTTCAGCTTTTACACGATGGAGACAGCTCCGGCAGGCAAAGGCTCTGAAAGACGATACCATGGTTGCTCTCTTTCTTTTGGACAGGTATGTACATGCTTCGAGAAGAATTTAATGAATTTAGTTTGTAATTCGTTACGTGGATTTATGAAATACATTCATGTGTTTGGAGGAGGCGTGGCTTTGGACGGCGAATCGCATAGAGGGTGGGATTATAATTTCCGTGCTAGCAGGCTAAAGTTAGCGCCTTTCCAAATCAACCCCACCTTTAAAACAACCTCCAGAAATAAATAAGTGTGTTGATATGATGTAACATTAATATGGTTCTCTGGTGCCAACCTGATATCTCAGGAATTTGTTGAACTAGTTGAGTTCAAAAGAATTCTTACGACATGAATCGTACAAAAATATATGATTATTAGAAAAAAAGCAATGCTGAAGCCCCTCCCCTAACCCCACCTCATAACGTAACGTCACTGGCGCGAACGCAAATCGTACTTAAATGTACGAATAAGATCGTACAAATTTATATGAATTAGCCACCTCTTAAACTAAGTAGTTACGAATTCCTGTGACATTGCTGGTGCTTTGGTTAATTTGTCGATTTAAACCATTTTAGTGAAAAATAAAACTAAATGTAACTTCTTGGCATGATAATATCGATTCATATACCACAACGTATACGAAAAAGACTTATTCAGCAGCTTAATTTTTTCGCATGTGATGGACATCTAATATCATAATTCACTGGTTGCAATCGTGTGAGTGCTGCAGACATGCACGGCACCTTCTCTCTCACTTTCTCTTCCTCTCCTCCTGCACCCTTTGCACTATTCATGTCATTCAGAAAACAACTTCTCCTTTCTCTTTGGAAATCCCCCCAACCTCCCCTACCCCTTCCTTGCCACAGTAGCCAGTGTTTTACTCCCAGTTCCTGGCTACATCTCCAGCTAGATTACCCGACCCCCCACCCTCTCCCGCCTACTGTCTCTCTCCGCTAACACACACACACACACACACATGCAAATTCCTCCCTTTCTCCTGTTAATTGATTAATTGATGCCAGAGCCCTTTGAAGGCTTTGTTTGTAATGCCATCTCTCTATCTACATCTCCATGTGTTTCAATCTGTCTGCAGAAATACATAGAGATGAGTAAACATCAGAGATGCACAAATCATACATTTTTAAAGTGTATATGACAAATACTGAGAACGGACACAAATGTAACGAAATGAATATAACATGTAGATATGCTTGCAAAGCCTTTCTGTGATGAGGCCGATCCTGATAACATCAACCATAGCCGCTGCTAAGCCTGTCATTTCCAAGTTATCAGATAAGACTGTAGCGATAATATACATAGATGCCTCCAAAAGCTCCTCCTTCATTATATACAGTATATATAAGTTTGCCGTTCTAATTTTGACTGTTTATGTAGTTAGATAGTTCAGCCTGTAGCAGTTGGCATATAGACTTATATTCTCAAAAAATCCGATTCCATATGTAGCTGCGGTTAATTTACAGTGATTAAAGATTTAAATGAGTTGACATTGACAATGTTTATTCAACACCAACCAGTACTTTCCTGCTAATGCCTCTTATGTACTGTAAACACCCAGAGCGAACATACCTCTATCCACTACAGGTCACGGAAGGATAACTGGGTCAAACGCATTTCATCTCTCTAATGTGAAATCCCCTCACAAAGATCAGAAAGCCGCACCGTAGACACTTCAGAACACACGTGTGTCTCTATACAGCCTCGCAAAGGCGACATTGTCAGAGTCTCGGTGATGAATGTGTATTTTGAAACGTTTTGTTAGTGACAAGCCTGTCTTTCTCACAGAGAACTGAAACCTAAACGCAAAGTTCTGAAGAACTAGAGGAGAAACCACAGCCCTGTCGAACAACCGCAGTGAACACTTTGCAAAATAGGCACCAGCAGACTTATTAAACCTCAAGTGCACACTAAACTCGACGCCAAAGCAGACTTTTGCATTTATGCAACACTGACCTCAAAGTGTGAAGAACTGTCAGAGCACAATGAAATGAAAGAACGCTCGCAGACAAGCTTTACCTCTTGCGATTCATGGTGTCAGGTCCTCTCCTCCGATGTTCTTCTTGGTCCCTCTTGATCCACAGGCGGGAATTACACCTTTGCCCGTCCCATCAGGCACCTCGTAGTCTCTCTCCTCCACGCATACGCACAGAGGCACTAAGTGACCTCTTCGAGGCACGGACGAACAGTGGCGCTCACTCGCGACTGTCAAAACTTAAAACGTGAAAACCATCCACTGTGACTCACAGCTCTCTCTCTCTCTCTCTCTCTCTCACACACCCTCCCTCCTATCTGAATATTACCAGAGAACATCAACCACAGAGATAACCAAAACAATAAATAAATAAAAAACTATAGAAACAACTTTCAACAGCCTTTGTTTAACAAAAGCACATTACAAATACAAACTGTAAAATTGTAGGTTTTAATAAGGTTGTCAAAATGCATAATCGCAACAAACGACTAACTGCATTCGGTACAGAGAAGTCCCTTTTTGAAATACAGGCACTTGCTGTAATAGGGGAACTTTCATTTGTGTTTTCATGACAGGGGAGGAGAAAAGCGAGAGAGAGAATAAAGAGAGGGAGGGAATGGGTGAGCTCTTTTTAATCAGAGTGAGTGATTTAAATGAAAAATCATTGAAAGGCTAATTGAAAACGGACAGACAGAAAGAGTGACAATATCACAAACAGACAGAGAAAGTAACGAATTGAAATCTAATCTAAAGTCTTGGGTTCTGCTCTTTCAAACACATTTTGGTTCAGTCTAGTTGTTTGCCTTCAGGTCACAGGTACTGTAAGTAATCCAGCCTTCAGGTGTGTTTCTCAGAATTTCCGTTTACGGTTGTCGCGTGTCTACACACGCTCACCTGCTATTTCTCTATTTGTTAGCCTTTGGTCCATTTGAACTGTTTTGCATCCCTGGTCTCCATCTCTCTTTTTCTGTTTAACAGTAAGGTAGTGTCTCTGGGGTTGAATCCCTCCACGTGCAGCTGGACGGAGGGACTCAAAGGATGCCTTGTTGATAGATGGAGGAGAAGGGAGCTGCTAGGAAAGACTGCTGCATGTGTGTTCGTGTGCGTTTGTGCATGCAAACTCTGTGGGAACCTGTGCCCGTGTGTGAGAGTGTGTTCATACAGAGGTGGGATTCTCATACGAGCCAGATGAGGTGGGGGGTTCTGTCCGTTGAAGGATGGGTGCGAAAGAATCAACCGCCGTCTTTCAGAATGACATCTAGAATATCAATTCAGAGAAAATGTGGTTCTTCTGTTCTGTATCAAAGGGGACACAGATATATATCTTGCTGCAAATGCGTTATTGTTTGTTATTGGTCATCCTATAAACAGACTGCGTCTTTTGACTTTTTTTTTATCACAGATGAACTTGTAACAGGGTGCTCATTTCTCCACATTTGTTTACTACTTCCTCAAAATGGTTAAAATTGTAAACTAGAGCAGCACTGTTTCTAATTAATGCTATTTTAAGCATATTATGTAGGCTATTTAATGGTGATGAAGTTTATGTTAAAAGAAAGAAGTGGGAAATTATCTCTTGCTGTATATTTTTACCCCAATGCCCGCCACTTAGGAGCAGCAAATGCTGCAATTGAGATTGCATAACACAAGAAACCACATCAGTGTCAGTGTTGTCTGCTTTAAATATTTAAAATGACCAAGGTTTTTCTATCTATAGAAGTAAAACCGAATATTCTATATTATGTAAACTGGTTTTACCAGTTTTATAAGTCTATACAAGCCATTAATTACATCACAACTTTTATTTTGTAGGTCATAAGCCTTATAAGAGTTTCCCACTCAGTAACTAGTTTTATCGTTGCTTATTTACTACATGTAGTTAATAAGCAAATCTAAATAATTTACTGACGATTATGAAAGCTTTAGACCACATTTAGTATGTATAAATCCCAGTTTCCAACACAACGCGACCATGATGAAATTAATGTAAATGGTCATCGCTTATCCCCTTACCAACCGGAAATGGAGGTAAGAAAAGAAGTCTTAACGTCAACAAGTAGATCACATCAAACCCCTGATAACAGAGTAGCCTATTTGGACAGAAATTGTAGTTTTGAGTAAGCAAACGAGTTTAAGTCATTTAAATAATATTCATCATGTATAAGTACATTTTTCGCTTTCCATACGTTACGAACCAACACATAGCCGTCAGTCATGCTGACTTTTGAATTGCATGAACGTTTCAACAAATGGCAGCGTTTGATTAAGTGGTTCTGACATAAATTAATTTCTTTGTCATATAAAAGGTATCCCGTTTCTTACGCCTAACACATAATCCTTACATTTAAGTAAATAATCATTTCGGTTGCCCTCAAGAAACTTGTATTATTTAGTCATTATATTTTATTATGTTGGCTCGTTTATGTAATTATTTGAGTTTTTGAGATGATACGCTGCCATCTAGCGGCGATATTAAATCACTGCTCGAATAAATGCACTCAGTTTCCCAGTTGTCATCACAGCTGTCTGAGCATGCTCTCTGAGGTTCGGTCCCCCAAAATCCACCAGCATCCTTCATACTCCATACACAGATGTAGTTGCAGTTGGATTTAAGAGAACGAAGGGATATGCTCAAAGATGACACTTAGATGGAGATTGTGGAGGTGAGGAGTGGTGCCTATTGTCATGCACAGTGTATTTGGTAGAAGTGTGTCTGTGGTTCGTTGCAGCTCTTTGGCTGTATTTTTCAGGAGCAATATTTAGGGGTGTGTTGCTAATGCAGCTGTCAGACTGTCTAGCAGACTGGTGATCCGTGTGTGTGTGAGTGTGTGTAGGTGTGTTCATGTTTTTATATGTTAGTGGGGATATGTTAGTGGGGACTAGTGTCACTGTGGGGACCAAAATTGAGGTCCCCATGGGCACAAAAGCTATAAATTGTACAGAACAATATATTTTTTTAATCTAAAAATGCAAAAAGTTTTCTATGATCTTTAGGTTTAGGGGTTGGGTTAGGGTTAGGGGATAAAATATACAGTTTGTACAGTATAAAAAACATTACGCCTATGGACTGTCCCCACGGAGATAATAAACCAGACTGTTTATGTGTGTGTGTGTGTGTGCGTGTGCGTGTGCGTGCGCGTGCGCGTGCGCGTGCGCGTGTGCGTGTGTTTGCATGTGTCAGTGTATTTAGAAAAGACAAATGTCTATTTAACTGCATGAATGAATGTTTATGTCACAGTCTGTGCTAATTGCTTGCTTAATTGCCACGTTGGCTCAATGCCACGTTGAAGTGTTAATACTATCATTTTTATCTATTAATTCAGATTCCAGATCTAGAATCTGAACTTAAATACATTTTAGAGAGCTAGTCGCCATCTTATCAACTGTATACATTATTTGATTATGGTTTTTAAGTTCTTTTTCAGTGAAAGATAAATAGACTGCAGAAGATATGTGCATGTTATTTTTTGCATATTTACAAAGTATTTACTTATTTACATATAAGTATATTAGCCATTTTGCAGTTGTGTTGACTCATGGTGTCAGTTACTTTTTATATCAAAAGTATATATACTTATACAGTATGCTTTTTCCTGTGCAAAAATTGTAAAGGGTCATTTTGAAATAAAATTGCCTGTAGCATTATGTTATTCCAAAGGCTGTTAATACCATGGAAGATATTGAAAATTGGGTGTTTTTAAGATGTTTATTAAGAATGTTTTATTATGTGAAGAGTTAAGAATAGATATTCAGAATTACATTTTGTATGCTTGCTTAATGTAGCATTATTGAGTTTTATTTTGTCGGCACAACTGTAGAATGACCCAAACAGAACATTAATATTCAAATGCAGAAATTTAGCACTTTATTTACAAAGTGACTGAAATCATCTGAAATATTTAATTGAATTTGTTTTGTTTTTGTTTGTTGTTGGTTGTATTCTGCCTCGCTCACAGCATGTGCTGAGCTCTCATAGGTCCTCAATACCCGTCTGTGTTCAGCTCACATTTGTATACCTCTCCATTCAAACTGTTTTCTATGTGTTCTTACACAAATATCGTTCTTTATTTAAGAATTTGAATGTATTATACGGGTGTACTGTATATGTGTGTGTCTTAAAGTCTTAAGACCTCCAGACACTATCACAGACACACATGTTTTCCATTTATAGATCATAAGATGTCTGGGAGGATCAGTTTTAGGGAAAGGGGGTGGCCCACTTGTGCAAATATGGTTGTGCAGGGGAGCGAATGTGGGGTGCGAATGTGCAAGAAGGTACAGCACCATCCACTGGATCTGAGTGCAGGCGGAAGGTGAGAGCGAGAGAGAGAGAGAGAGAGAGAGAGAGAGAGAGAGAGGGAGACAGGAGCGGTGCTGAATCTTCTGTCACTCTCTCTCACTCCACCGTGAGAGCTACAGGACTCATGCTGTCCTCCTGCACACCCACACACACACACTGAGAGAGAGAGAGAGAGAGAGAGAGAGAGAGAGAGAGAGAGAGAACATTGAAACACTGAAGAGAAACGTAAGGATTTTGTGATTTCTCCCGAGGAGCTTCAAATAACCCTCGGAGAAGGATGGCAGAGGGAGAGGGGGGAGATGAGGAGATACAGTTCCTACGGACGGTAAGTGATGCCTGCTGCCCCGCGTGGTCGGTTGGACCCGCGGTGACTTAAAAATGATTTTTTTTATAATGGGGAGGGGTTGATCAAAGTTTGATCTGTGAGGCACCAAACAGTGCCAATTTTTAGAAGTGGTATAAATGTCTTTGCATGCGTACGTGATGTGTTTATTTATTTTTTTTACTAGATTTGTCTAAGTATGCATGCTTATTAATTTGATTTTGACACCATGCCACCACCTTTACAGTATAGCATTTTCCTAACCCCCATCCACACTCTCGTGGTTTCCTCAGGTCGACTGGTTTATTAAATCGTTCCCGTGCTTCTACGCTGGGTGCTTGGTTAACTTTCAATGGGCATTTTTGCAAGCCTGGTAGTCAGCCTGTATTTAGTTGACTATTTTTATGGTGGCCCACATGTCTTTTGACCTGCTTATGGAGTTTGATAGTCTGCCTAACAACTCAATGAGGAGCATCATTTCTTATCAGGGACATGTCCTGCTTTTAATATTGCTTACGGTGAAGTCATATTGAATCTTTTTCTTCTGGAAGATTCTGTCATTTGGGTAGTTGAAAGACAGAAGTTAGTGTGGACAGCCATCAGCATCTGTTGGCATCTTTATCTATTTTTACCTCAGGAAAGGAGAGACTTTCGGAACAGGAGAGGAAGATGCAACATGCAGGCTCGCGCCTTGAGAGGGGACAGCTGGCCTCTGCCCCCTCATCTCAAATTGAGCTAGAGAGAGAGAAACTATCAGAAGCCTTTTGACACAAAGTATAATACAGACACACTTGACATTTGGATCATTTTGGATTGATTGTAGCTCATGCAAATGAAGTTAGTAACTGTTTTAGGCTCAGAGTGTATGTGCGAGAGTGTGTTTGGGAAGAATAGAGCAGAGATCGACAGAGTTTGTTTCAAGGCAAAGCTATTACCTTGTCTGGTCTCCTGTCCATTTGATTGTCATTAAGAGTCACATAATAGCAGATTACATAAGATCACATACATAACCAGTTTTTGTGTCAATGGACTCAACTGCACAACTGTTGCCTCTGTATCGCCATCTGTATTTGAAAGATACAATTGCAGGTTACTTTACAGTACATAGCTTTACATGTTTAAGTCAAATGACATAGAACTGGCATTTTTAGGGATGTACCAAATGTTTGGCTGCTGTAAGTATTCCCTGAAAGTGAATTTTTTGATGATGCAATCAAATAGCATCCAGTGTAGAGTGAGAGAGGCGCGCACACTTTATAAATACAGCAAATATGTTAGCAGTGTGGAAACAGCATTTTAAAGCGTTCTGATGCGAACACCGAAAGTGCTTTTTTGCCTCTCTTATTTTTAGCCGAGAAGTTTTGGTGGCCAAACATTCGGTGCATTTCAGTCAAATCAGACCCAACATTTTTATAAGCTTACTGTTGTGAATCATGGTAATGGATATATTTTCATATTAACCAAAACACGTGATAGATTGCAGCTTGAAATCTGTGTAATAACCTATGTAAAAAGAAAATGACTGAAATGTTTCAACTAGTCTAGTTCTTTCTTTAAATTTGATTGGATAAGTTGTGTTATAAGAGTGTTGATATTTTGTAAAACAGCCCTGGGATGTGTCACTATTTGTATTGCTGTGATTGTCTGTCTTCACTGTGTTTTAGACAGGCTGTCAGTTCTGATCCCCTGACAGAGCTTATTTTCCTACAATGACCAGCTGACTCTACATTATCTCTTATATAATCTCTGCACAATGTTCCTCTGTCCTTGGATACGTATGTCTGGAAAGCTGTCAATCCATTTGTGTGCTAGGAACAACAGATATCTCATTAGGGTAACAGGAATACACCCTCGTGCCTCTTTTAGGAACGTTAATAAGAGTGTGATGCGGATGACAATGCTGCAAAGAATCCTTGACGCTTTTGTGATCAAAGGTCAACTTTTTATATTCTTCACGAGACTCCAGAACAAAGCCTCACAATTTTTCTGGTGCCCACACGTGTGTTTTGGTATTTTTGCCGGGAGAGACAGACAGTAAGTTTGTTGTGTCTGAGGTGGAAGCTGTTCTTTGCAGACATCAGAAGTTTCCTAAATCTGCTGTCAGCTTTACCTTTAGTATCACACTTTAATAGATAATTGATGTGGACGGTTTTAAAGTGTTTAATGGTCTTTGCTTGATTTGTAAGGTCATCCGGTGTGGTAAACACAGACAATGACTGACATTCACTCAGACACACTGAGAGAGAATCTTACTGATCTCTTCTTATTGTGGTGTGTGTGTGGATAGCATATAACCCATATGCTCTTAAACATCCCACTTTCTCTTATCGTTTTATTTATATCACTACATGAGGACTCTCTTGAAAAACCAGGGATGAGTGGAAATGAGAAAAGTGTTTGTGCAATGCTCTCTAAACTGCCTTTTTATTCAAACTTGGTATGAGAGAACATTTTAATGTTCAAGCTTTCGTTTTGATGTAGATGTATTCCTTTCAATGAAATGACAAAGAAAAAGCTCCTCTTTTTGAATACATCGCCCACCCCTCGTTTTTCATTGATCAGGTCCCATTGGCAAACAAATGATACTTGTTCTGCTACATAATTTGAATAAATTGTGTTAACCTAATGGGATTCTTATCCTATTTTCTCTGTATATCTTTAAAGACCAATCTAAGTAGTATGTACAATGTGGCGAGTGTGTGAATACTGTAGCGTAATTCATCCAGTGACTCAGCATATGTTGGGTCTTTTAGTCTCCACAGCATGTGTCCTCTGTGGAATCTTTCAGGATATCCCAATGGATTTGCTGTTACTGAGGTGAGATTGTAGAGAAAGTTACTGTCATTGGGAGCGTTATTTGTCATACCATGACACACTCTTGCAGTGTAGACCGTGGGGTCAGGGTTTGTCTGGTTATCTCTCTGGTTATTGCTTTTAGATGCTCTAACCACACCATTTGGGCCCAAAAAGAATCATTCTCCATTGCCAGCATATTGAAAAGCATGGTATTGTAACATTTTTTGTAACCTAACTTCTAAGGCTTTCAAAGCAAACTGACTTGCCTGTTGCCGTTCTTGTCAGTCACTAGTGAAAGGATTAGGGCAGTGCACATTCATGTAGTGACATCAGTGTTGGCCATCATGTGGTATCTGCGGCTCAGGTGATTGGCTCAAAACCTTATGCGTTTGGAATGTCCATAAGCAAAAGTGACAAATTCCAAATTACGTGACTCTGCTGCTGACCTCTCAGTGCCGTCCAAGAAAAAGACATTAAGACAAATGGAAAGCTGTAATATGGGTATTATAAAGGTTCTTGGTGTAGACGACTGTTAAGAGAGAGCTGAAAATAAAGAGATGGAAAACGAGTTATGAGAATAGCATCAGTGGTGTTGGAGTGTATTTGAAAGGGTATTCGGGTTCCAAGCTATAACAGCAGTTTCCTTTTTTAGATTTACCACTATAAGCTCCTGACACTCAGGAGGGAGAGCAAGAGAGTCTGTGGCCTACTTCGTCTTTGCCTAAGTCCATAGGGAGGACAGGAAGTGTGTGTGTTTTCTATGTCTGCATGTGCGCTGTTCACATAAAGCTGATAATTGTTGTTAATTGGACACTGTATTCACTTATAAATAATTATTGATTGAATCATGTAAAATCAATAGAGGATGAATGAAAAGAGAGAGGCTGAGAAATCAACATTTAATAATAATATTATTGAAGTATTGAATATTTCAACATCTCAAAGCTTTGTATTTAGGAATAAATACAATTCCTAAATTGACGGCTTGACGTTTTCCGCTGCGTTTCACTTCATAATGCAGTTAAGTTTTCTGCCTAAAGGATGAATGTGTGATTATCAGCCATATGAATTAGATGAGAAGATTCTAGAAGCACTAATTTTAGTTCTCCGTTAATGCAGAGCCCACAATAAGGGCCTGTCCATCACAGGGGACTCTTCATGAACGGAGATAGAGGTGTTGAGGTAGTGCGTCTGCTTGTGTGTGTGTGCTGTGTGATGGTGGATTGGGTCCTTGGAAGATTCCTCTGGTCTTGACTGCGTAAGAAGCAGTCCCCTTTGGCTTGTTTTGCTTAGCCCACAGATGAACAAATCTACACCTTGGTCCTGACAGGCCATCTGTTCATGTGCTGTATCACGACCACATCTGACACAATAAGCAGGTGTATCCTCTGCGAGTACTCTATTTGCTCCTCCAGAGTTACTGTGTGTCAGTGAAAATTTAACTGACCCTAGAGACCACTACTGTATCATACTGTACAGTGTTCATATTTCAGGATGTTAGTGAAGAGTGCTTGAGTAATAATCTGAAAAACATCAATACTCACTGAAGGTGTTGACCACATGATAGCAACAAAACATCATTTTCAGTTATTTTGTACTTTTTATTGGGAAATTTGCAGTCTTTTTTTGTTTTGTGTGTGTTGATTTCATATTAAATTTACAGTTTTTAATTCACGACACATTGTATTTGTAATGCAAAAGGATTATTTTATCATTCATGTGGTTTTCATTGAAGAAGAAATCCTTAAGGACTAGAGTGGATCGTAATACATTTTCTCCGCCCACAATTTGATCTGTAAAACCATTTAAATGCTTGTTGTAGGATTATTTTGTTTTTTGCCATACTGGAATAATAGAACAAAATGAAATCAGCTAAATACAAATACCAGCTCTGAACACACTCCTACTGAAATACTACTACAGTTTATTGATATAGGTATGGATCTTAACATGGAAATAAAAGATTTGCTTGTTAAATTACCTGAACGAAGATTTTGTTATACAGTATTTATCAGAAGACCCATAATGACCTAATGTTCAGTGCTTCTAATAGTCTCATACGCAATGGTAACTCTTTGAAAATGAAATGGTACACTCATGATTATGACTCATAAAATTGCAGATGTGAATAAGTGCCCGGAGATGTTTCCGACAGTTGATGAAACTGCATCAGCCATTAGACCCTTCATAGTCATAAGGGCCTGTCATAATCCCTTGGGACAGGGAGAAATGAGAAGTTGATTAGCTTGTGAGAATGGGTTGTGCACAATTCGTTTGTTTTATTACCAAAACTTATGCCGACATATTTTTAAATCACAGATTCTTTTAATTTTGTCAGAATTACATATGCAACTTTTGTCAAACTCTTTTTAGTTTGAAACACTATACTGTATGCTATAAAAATAAAAGCGTAAACATATACAGTATACCATTCATGACAAACTGTTTTTCATAATGCTGTCTGTGGTAGTTTGCGTGACCGCTGAGTGAATAGTTGTAGGTGTGATATTGTAGTTTTATGAAATGAGACATTGGTTGGTTTTCACTGTTGGCTGGGGGATCAGAGACTCCTCTGCCCTCAATGAGCCTCTGAACTATCTGCCAGTCAGCAGCCGAGGGGAATGTGAGAATGACAGGTGCACTCACCCAAAATAGCAATGTTGAGGAGTGGGGGAATGCCCATGGACGAGCGAGCAAGTGAGAGAGAGAAGTGTAAAGATGGGTGAAATTAAAAGGAATCAGCAAAATTCTAGTGTTGTGTTCCATGTTTATGATGTAAATGAGTATGTATAAGAAAGACACATCACTCTTTGGAGACTTTTTGGACTGTGATTTTGGACTGTGATCTGATTTTGAAATCGGCTACGTCCATACAAGTAGGTGAAAACAAGTATGAATCACTAATAGTATGTCTAAATATAATAAATTAATTTCTCATTACTAAATTGTTTTTATCAACGCTTACGTACAGGTTGTTGTTAATACATCATAGGTCAAAGAGCATACAGGTCACATGGCAATAAAACATGGCGGATGGAGTATGTCTGAAATTTATTCATATTACTCCCACTCATACTATATAGAACGTACTGTTTTAATGGTCGATAAGTACTTATTCAAATTTAGTATGTACTATCTCAGTTTTGGAATTGCATTTACATTGTCATTTAGTCATTTAGCAGATGCTTTTATCCAAAGCGACTTACAAATGAGGTAAACAATGGAAGCAATTGGCACAACATAAGGACAACAAAAAGCATAAGCTCAGTAAAACTGGTCTCATATAGCTTACCACAGTATACAAAGCTAAGGTCTTTTTTTAGGGATAGAAAGAGTAGAAAGAGATAGAAGTCTTTTCAGCCGATTCTTAAAGATTGCTACAGAATCTGCTGATCTTGTAGCAGTGGGCAGATCATTCCACAAATGTGGAACAGATCCAGAGAAGGTACGTGAGAGTGATTTTTTCCTTTTTTGGGATTGCACTACAAGACGTCTTTCGTTTGCAGAGCGTAGGGATCTGGCGGGTACATAAGTCTGTATTAGCGAGTGAAGATATGGGGGTGCCGAACCAGTGGTGGTCTTGTAGACCAAGAGCAGAGCTTTGAATTTGATGCGAGTGACTATAGGGAGCCAAAGTAACTTAATGAAGAGAGGAGTGACGTGTGCTCTCTTTGGTTCATCGAAGACCACTCTTGCCGCTGCATTCTGGATCATCTGCAGAGGTTTGGTTGTGCCATGCCAGGGATGTCATGTGTACGGAAAAGAGAAACGGTCCAAGCACTGAGCCCTGAGGCACCCATGTATTGAGATGTCGGGACTCAGACTTCTCCAGGATACTCTAAGTGACCTGCCTGAGAGGTAAGACTTGAATCATTGCAGAGACACCCATAGCCTTGAGGGTCGACAGGAGGATGCAGCAAATGTGTTTGAACACTATCCTGGTTCTCAAACATCAGTGGAACATGTGTGTAATATAATAAACTACATATCTATACCACCAAGGTGAGCAATGCACCTAACACTCGGAAGCTTTTCAAGACATTTAACTCTCTTCTTTGCCCCCCTCCTCCCCTGCCCACTTCATCTTTGACTGCGGAGGACTTCGCTGTATTTTTCACTGAGAAAACATCATCCGTCAGCAAACAATTCTCAGCACCCCAGACCTCGGTACACACTACCCTCACTTCAAACATTGAACTCTCCTCTTTCGCCCCACTGTCTGACACTGAAGACACCAGACTTCTCTCCAGCCACCCCACCACCTGTCCCCTTGACCCAATCTTCTCCTTCAGGCCATATCCAGCAAACTCACACCTGCACTCAAACACATCATCAACACCTCCCTGCTCACCGGCACTTTTCCATCCACATTCAAACAGGCCCAGGTCACACCCCTACTGAAGAAACCCACATTGGATCCCTCTACTACCGACAGTTACAGACCTCTCTCTCCTCCCATTAATTGCAAAAACACTTGACCGGGCAGTTTTCAACCAGGTGTCTTCCTACCTATCCCAGAATAAACTACTGGATGACAAGCAGTCTGGCTTCAAAACAAACCACTCAGCTGAGATTGTACTGCTATCGGTCACAGAAACACTGCGGCTAGCAAAGGCGCAATCTAAATCCTCGGTCCTGATTCTGCAGCGCTTGACACTGTCAATCACCAGATACTGCTAGCAACCCTGTCATCTTTAGGAATCTCAGGCACTCCTCTCCACTGGTTCAAATCCTACCTCTCCGGCAGATCCTTCAGGGTGTCATGGAGGGGCTCGCTGTCCACTGCTCACCACATGATCACTGGGGTCCCTCAGGGATCGGTGCTTAGGCCGCTGCTTTTTTCCATCTACACGACATCCTTGGGACCCATCATACAGGCACACGGATCACTATCACTCGTATCACTGTTATGCTGATGACACCCAGATCTACATCTCGTTTCACCCAGACGATACCACTGTAGCAGCTCGCATTACAGCCTGCCTAGAAGACATCTCAGCTTGGATGAAAGAGCATCACCTCCAGCTGAACCCTGCCAAGACAGAACTACACGTGTTTCCGGCACACCCCACGGTGCAACACGATTCCACCATCCAATTTGATAATACCACAATCACTCCTTCCAAAACAGCCAGGAACCTCAGAGTCATATTTGATGAACAATTGTCCTTCAATGATCACATTGCAAAGACAACGCGGTCATGCAGATATGCCTTATTCAACATTAGAAAGGTTAGACCCTATCTCACTGAACATGCGGCACAACTCCTTGTCCAGACCCTGGTAATCTCAAGGTTGGACTACTGCAATGCTCTCCTTGCTGGTCTTCCTGCAAAGGCTATCAAATCACTCCAGCTGGTTCAGAACGCAGCAGCACGCCTCGTCTTCCAACAGCCCAAAAGGGCTCATGTGACACCCCTTTTCATCTCTCTCCACTGGCTACCAGTTGAATTCAATTCAATTCAGTTTTATTTATATAGCGCTTTTCACAATGTGCATTGTTCCAAAGCAGCTTTACAGGAGCAAATAAGAAAAACACAGAAAGGTAAAACACAGCACAGTGCATGGTGTTTATAGACCAAGCAAGATCATTATAATAAATAATATCTAATAAATAAATGAATAAATAAATAAATAAATGCAGTCTCCCGGTGAGCAAGCCAACACTGCACTGCTCTGCTGTGGCGAGGAACCCAAACTCCAATGCTGAATAATGGAGAAAAAAAAACCTCGGGAGAAACCAGGCTCAGCCGGGAGGGCCAGATCTCCTCTGACGTGTCATGGCTGCACTCAGTGACCCCGACCAAAGCCACCGAGCAACGTCCACGAAGAACAGGGAGAGCCCACGAGCCGCGACCCAGGAAGCCCCACCCGCCGAAACCGTGCAGGTCCAACCCGGTCCCATTCCGCGATCAACAACAGACAACAGAGGAACAACCAGGGAAAAGTAGTAATGGCATAATTAACTTTATTCCTCTGTTGTCCGACATCGACCACAAAACAAGACCAACCAGACCAGACCCACACAGTCCCAACAAATGAAACGCCCCGAACCACAACCAACAAGCCCCCCCACTCCCTACAACACCCACCCAGCTACCTCCAATCAAAGTCACTGAGTGCAGCCATAACTTCAAACTGCTGTCGTGTGATGTAAGTTTAGCATTAAATACCAAGTATTGTAAATTTAGCATTTATGTGACAGGTAGTCCGTCTTTGCTCTCGGTTGGGGATGGAATTGTCTGAGCTGGGCCGGCCAGATGGTCGCCTTTTTCTTGGGTGGTGATGGAATTGCCTTGGATGGAGCTGGATGGTCAGTCAGTCCGCAGGCTCTCGCAGGAGGATGGCACGGGATTTTCAGATGTAGCTGGCGTAATCTCTAGTTGTGGATGGGCATATGACGTTCATCTGGGTCTGGCGGAATCTCTCCCTACCTCGGGATGGGCATCCCGAGGCGAGGGCAGAAACAGAAAGAGAATAATTAGCGTAGCTGCTGTTCATTAGCTATGTATTAGTGAATGCTTGGCTGAAAAGATGTGTCTTTAATCTAGATTTAAATTGGGAGAGTGTGTCTGACCCTCGAATAGTATCGGGGAGGCTATTCCAGAGTTTAGGTGCTACGTATGAGAAAGCTCTACCCCCTTTGGTGGATTTAGTTATTCTAGGTGTTATCAAAAGTCTGGAGTTTTGAGATCTTAGAGAGCGTGATGGGTTGTAGTGTGGTAGAAGCTCTGTTATGTAGGTAGGGGCTAAACCGTTTAAGGCTTTATAAGTAATTAAAAGAACTTTAAAGTCAATACGATACTTAATGGGTAACCAGTGAAGGGTTGATAACATTGGGGTTATGTGATCGTATTTTCTGGACCCGTTGAAGCCCGTATCAGATTCAAGTCACTAATGCTTTCCTACAGGACTATCACTGGATCTGCACCGGCATACTTTCACACCGTCCTACACTCCTACACCCCATCAAGAACCCTGGGTTCAGCAAACGAGCGGCATCTTGTATTGCCTTCTCAAAAGGGCAGTAAATCGCTTTCCCGCTCATTCTCCTTCACAACTCCTTCCTGGTGGAACATTCTTCCTAACTCAGTCCGGTCAACCACATCTTTCACAACATTCAAAAACTACTTAAAACCTATCTCTTCTGTGAATATTTGACAGACAAATAAAAAAAAAAACACTAACCCTTTCTCTTTCTCTCAACAGGTATTGGTCTAGCTTTTGCTGAAACTAGTAACTATGTATTAGCACCTATTGTATTATTGCTCCTGTATGACATATCGCTTATTGCTCCCTGAACTCTCTGTAAGTCACTTGGATAAAAGCGTCAGCTAAATGGCAAAATGTAAATGTATATCTGTGGTTACTTTTTCAGGACAACTTACATCATACATGAAATGACCACTTGTTTAAAATGATCTTATATTGTATAATATTCACATTTAAAACTTGTTATATCTAAAGCAAAAAAATCATGTAGTTCTCTGCCTTTTCAATGCAGCAGTGTCCATTTATCAGACACTGTCTCTGTTTCCCTGTTTTTACCTATGGTGTTTTTATGACTGTTTAAAAAGTGCCAGTCATTTGCATGACAGTTGTGTTTTGTTGTGCTCTACACCTGCTGCGGTTCTGTAAATGAGTTACATCTCCTGAAATGACTGCCTGTAGTTTGGTGTGCTATCAAATCCCTGTCAATTGAGCTATGGTGACTTTTATAAAACCGGTTGCTCTGATGGTAGAAAACATATAACACTCTTGAAAGGTGTCTTATATCTAGAGCTGCCGAAATGTTGAGGTTGTTACTTGCTGCATGGAACCCAGCAAAGAATTAGAATTGAAGACTCATTTTACTTCAGTGGTTAATTTTTTTAGTCCATTGTTCCTTTTCGGGATTTCGATGGACTTTAGTATTAATCATACTGTATGTGCCCTTATACTGTACACATTTTTGGACATTTGGAGCCACAATAGGGAATTGTTTTATACAGGTTGTCCCACCCCAAACGTATGCCATTGGTTGAGTCCGCTATGTTGGGATGCAGTAACACACCGAGCAACACACATAGGCTACACATTTTAAATATAAAGTCTCTCTCTTCCAGAACAAGTGATAAAAGATATTTATGACTCATCCTGTACTACACAGATTTTTGTTCAGTAGTAAGCAGGGATCTTTGGTCCGATTGTACTGACAGGAAAACAACATCCGTGACCCAATAAATGCCACAGTGGCTGTATGACTACAGGCAGCCCACCTTCAGATAAAGTGACATTTTATACATCAGCAGGGTGCCCTGATGGACCTTTATAGTCCAGGTTAGTCAGGGCAGACAAAAGCATTTTTAAAAGGGACAGCCTTTTATGCACACCCAGCTCCTCCTCCTCTCTATTGACACTTCCTGTCACGCTTTTTCTCTTCTTCTCTCCTGCGCTAATCCACCCACACCATCCTTCCATCCATCAGTGTCTGTGGTCAGTGGAGGCTGTAGTTGCAGTGATGGGATTTGGCATGAGGCGGTCTTTATCAGCAAACTGAAGATGCAGGGGAATCCCCACACTGTTTCTAATTATGAACACTGGTGTGTTGTTTTTAGGAGCTTTTTGCATTTCCTCTTTTACACCTGATATTTGTCTAAGTAGAGCCTGTAATGATTATAAGTTAGACTGCTGTGAATGGATCCCAACATTGCTGTTTAATGGGAAATGTTGCATATATTTTGATATATATTTATTAATTTAGTTCATATTGATTTTACAAATTCGAATCATTCTCTTATTGCATAGTGTGCATTGCATTATTCAGCAAGATAATGCATATTGCAGTTGTTCTCAATATTGTAAAGAGCACTAATGCAAATGCACCTTCAAAACATAAAGCAAATATGCAAAACACCTGTTTTATTTGTACCTACTGTTTTTCCAACACCCCTAGAGGCCAGCTATTTAAAATAGTTCACCTAAAAATTAAAATCCTGTCATCATTTACTCACCCTCTTGTCATTTTAAACCTTTATGACTTACTTTCTTTCTGCAAGAAGATATTTTGAAGAATGTTGGTAACCGAACAACAGCGGTACCCATTGATACGCATTGGTTTTGTGTCCGTATAATAGAAGTTATTGGGTACCGCCATTGTTCGGTTACCAACATTCTTCAAAATATCCTCTTTATTTGAGAGTGGTGGTGAAGCACCTGCGTTTCTTATTTGTTTTGACACCCACAGGTGCAGCAGCCGTTCTGTAAACACAGTTTGGGCTCTTCAGAGGAAAGCTAGAAACTAAAAGCAGCTGTGTCAGCTCACTGTGTGTCCACACTAAAGCACCTCACTGCAGTTAACAGCCAGCGAGTCCATCCTAGCTTCTCATTTTTTTGTATATGAATCAATACTGTTTAATCATAGCATAATGAAGATGGATTTAGTTGCCCGTCCCCAAACAAACAGCCATCAATACCTCTGCCAATGCTGTCAGTTGCTTAATCATTCTGTATATCAGTAATAATCTTCTTTATCACATTGGTAGATCATTATAGGTGCACCTTAAAGGGGTCATATAGCGCGAATACGTGTTTTTCTGTGTCTTTGGTGTGTTATAAGTTGCCCATGCATGTATTAGACACGTAAAATTAAAGTGTCGGAACAAAAGATGCATTCGATCTAAAAGCGAATGCTCACCCAGACCTGCCTGAAACACCTCGTGTAACCACACCCCCACAAATCTACGTCAGTTCGTGGTATGAGTTGACTAAGACCGCCCAAATGTATATGCAAGTAAGGTGGGTGTACCTGAAACTACAATTGCTTTGGAACCTGATGTTAGAGTAAGAGGCGTTACATTTCCGTCACACGCTTGCAGTATTCGACCAATCACTACGCACTGGTTAACTGGCCAATCATAGCACACCTCGCTTTTCAGAGCGATGAGCTTTGTAAAAAATCTGCGAGTTTCAGAGAGGCGGAGCAAAGAGGAGATGCAAACATGCACAGTATGTGGAAAATGCAGCGTTTTTAACCTTAAATTGTGTATACACATTGCATTACATCTAAAACAAACTATAAGTTTGTTTTAGATGTAGTTAACTATTTAGCCGTGTCATATGACCCCTTTAATGATTCATACATTAGGCTACTGACAGTGCTCCCATGGATTGAAAATTGTAGTTTTCTATGTAAATATTTATTATTGCTAACTAACACTGTGTACACTGTTTGGTATGTATTCCTTATTACATTTCCTGACATATTTGCAATTGAAATAGAATGTCTCTGTGGTAAATATTTATCAGTATTGATCTATTTAGTAGTTAGGTTATGTTTTGGAGTGGATTTGACACAAATCAGTAATAAGATATTCATATTTTGGTCCATTTTCTGTGAAGTGAGAGAGGTTTAAATGCACTTAAAGGAACAGTTCACCCAAAAATAAAAATTCTGTCATCATTTACTCACCTTCGAGTTGTTCCAAATCTGTATAAATGTCTTTGTTCTGATGAGCACAGAGAAAGATATTTGGAAGAATGCTTATAACCAAACAGATCTTGCCCCCCATTGACTACCATAGTAGGAAAAAATACAATGGTAGTCAAAAGTGCCCCAGAACTTGTTGCTGTCCTACATTCTTCAAAATGTCTTCTTTTGTGTTTAACAGAACAAAGAAATGTAAACAGATTTGGAACAACTTGAAGGTGAGTAAATGATGACAGAATTTTCATTTTTGGGTGAACCGACCCTTTAAAAATGCTGTTTTTGTTTGTTTTTGTCTGTTTAGGACACAAGTACAAGTATATACTGTACAGTATGGCCTCAAATGTAGAACACGTACATATATTAGAAACCACGATGTTGATTTCGCATATTGTTTTAAATAATCTGTTCAACTATTTGAAAAGGTCTTGCCATGAGTCTAGACCTAAATATGGTCTGACTGTAATCTTAAACCTGTCCTAACAAGCATATCAAGTCTGCCATATTATAGCCTGCATTCTCTATCCAGTGTTTATCCAAACCTTCCCGGTCTTTGTTCACAGTAATCTGTATGATCATTGAAGTCTTCAAGCGACACATTAGCGCTGATTGTTTGATTCACATAGTGTAAAGCGTTCTGCATCTTCTAAATCCCTGAGCCTATTTATACAGAGATGAGCTAAGCGTGCAGATCATGGGGCTAACCATGAGACCGCCAGATCGGACCTCAATACCTTAGTGGTCAGTAATGTCGTAACTGATTCATTTATAAAAGATTTGCATTTGATTTTTGTCTGACGGATAATCTTCAACAGGTTTTAGAAACATGAATCAGACAGTCAAGTTTGGAATTTTTAGTGTGTGCAGTTTGTTGGGGCAGTGTGAACCAGAATTTACCATATTAAATAAATATATGGCATTATGGAAATTGGTTTGCCATTAATATTTGATTAACACTGTCTAAAACACTGTCTAAGTAACAGAAGTGTTACTTGTTACTATTAACAGTATACAGTCCATTAAATAGATTTCAAATAATTTTAAGCAAAGTTTATGTATACAGTATATTATTCTATACAAAAAATAATTTCAGCCATTATAAATATTTGTTTGTATTTCCCTCAATAGCCTTTATATCAATGTGCTAAGCTTCAAGTGGCGGACGTTTCCCTTAAAACATCAGTCGATATGCTGTAGACTGTGCAAAGATAGTTTTTGATACTATCTGCACCCTCCTCTTTATTGACATTGACCTTATACTGGGCAGTGCCGTGTCTCTAATAGTTTATTGGACGGTTGCTTTTCGTCGGTGGGTTCTGAAAATGGGCCAACAAGACTTGATTCACTGCATTAAAATTCATATCAGGATGAGGGTTATGTATACACTCACACTATCCACCTACTTCAAACAAGCTTGAGGCTGTTTTACCTGGCTATAACTGTTTACCTTGCCCCATGTCAAGCACTCTTTGAATTGTTTTTGCAGTATTCAGTAACTAGTAATAGACATTTTGGATGAAACAAAGTGGAAACATCACTGCTTTTACTGAACATAATGGTGAACTGTAACAATGCAGTATTTTAGTTAAAAGTAGCATTATGTCTGACTAAAACAAATTATATTTTAGTGCATCATTATGTCTGACTTATTTTGTTTGATCTTATTTTATATTTTACAATTTTTACATATTTTCTATTCTATATTTTATTGTATTTTTTTATTCTATTTCATTTTTTTATTTCTATTTGTTCTATTTTATTGTATTTTTTCTATTTTATTCTATGTTTTATATTCTATTCAATTTTTCTATTCTATTCCAGACTCTGTGTTTAGTAAGTATTAAACTGCTCTTTAGTTATGTTAAATCTGTTTGACCAGTCTGATATCAAATCTACTTTCCAGTTGAGTGTGTATCTTGTGAACTACTAAGGGATTTCAATTTTTTTAGGGCTCTGTGCCCTACACTTACCGAAGGGTAGACTGTCCCCATTTCCTCTGTGCTGGGGAGTGTGGGACAGAACGTGCCTGATCACAGCAAGAAGACTGAAATATATAGTGTAGAGGGGAAGCAAGGAGAAGCAGTGGCGAGCGAGTTAGTAAGTCAGATCGTGAGTTTTGAATTTTGACAAAGGTGCCGCTACAGAACATTGAAAGATTATTAAAGTGAGAGAGATGGAATGTGATGAAAGAGGAAAGGAGGTTGAAGGGAGAGAGATGAAGCCACATCATGAGTCAGTAGAGAGAACAGCTGAGAATGCTCAGCGACAGGTGGAGGGTGTTTGGAAGGGGGGCGTGTTTATTACTGTATTTACACTTCACTGCCCCGGACAGATCAGCCTGTGTGTGTGTGTTTGTTCACTAATCACTGTCTTACCATCAGACACATTTACACATCTCACTATGAATAGGCATTTATTGCATTGTCATAATTAATTGTCACCTGTCTGTCACGAAAGTCTAGTCACTGTGTGTTCCTTTTCTTTTTTCTCACGGCCCACTGCAGGAAGACCAAGTTGTGCTCCAGTGCTCTGCGACCGTTCTGAAGGAGCAGATCAAGCTATGCCTTTCCTGTGAAGGCTTCGGAAACCGTCTGTGCTTTCTTGAGACAACGTCAAACGCCCAGGTACAGCCATAAGAAAATAAAACCACATTTTGTGATGAGATTGATGAGATTCTTAAAGGTCCAATGTGTCATTTTTTGGAGGATCTGTTGACAGGAATGCAATATCATATACATAACTAAATGTCTTCAGAGGTGTATAAAGACCTTACATGATGAAGCGTTATGTTTTTATTACCTTAGAATGAGCTATTTCTATCTACATACACCGCGGGTCTCCTTACATGGAATTCACCATGTTGTTTCTACAGTAGCCCTAAACGGACAAACTGCTCTACAATGCATGTTTCGTAAATGTTATCTCCTTCTGCAAAGAAATGAAACCGTGATGACATCGTAGTCCTGTGAGAGCCGCCGTAGTGCTTCGAAAGGGGAGGAGGGGTTGCAATTCACAACCTCACCACTAGATGCTGCTAAATTTTGAACTCTGGACCTTTAAGTATCTTTACAAAATGAATAAAAACCCAATGAATTCCCCATAGTGAATTCCTTCTAGTGTCTATAATTTTCACAACAGCAATCAAGAAACCTAATTAATCGATTCAAAGCCATTAAGCACAATGAGTGCAAACATTTGTGCGTTTTCTGCAGAATGTGCCGCCTGATCTGGCGATCTGTGCCTTTATACTGGAGCAGTCGCTCTCGGTACGAGCCCTGCAGGAGATGCTGGCAAACACCGTGGATATGAATGAGGTGAGAGTCTGGATAAAAAAGAGAGAACGAGGGAGGGGCGGAGAGGTGGAGTGCAGGGAGGGGTTTGTGAAACAAAGGGTCAAATGGATGATGATGGACATAAAGAATAGGAATTATTACAATTATTTATTAAAAACATGGTTTACTTGTACAATAGACACATACACTGCGGTCCAAAAAACCATTAGCCAACTGAAAATACTTTATTTTCTAAAGTTTTAATTACAAATGAACATAATAATAGCAGATTTCATTTTTCTAATGAGTTAGTTTTTTAAAATTAGTGTTTTCTTGACCTCCTTTTGCTTTAATAACAGCAGTGTTATTTTGTACATGTATGCATGAACAACGGTCAGTATGCTTTGAGAATGTTTCTTACACTTTCTTAACATTTTGTATTTGTTAAAGGAATAGTTCACCTTCAAAATGAAAATTATGTCATTATTTACATGCCCTTTTGTCATTTCAAACCTGTATGACTTTCTTTCTTCTGCAGAACACAAAAGAAGATATTTTGAAAAATGTTGATAACAGAAGATCGTTGGTCCCCATTGACTTGCATTGGTTTTGTTTCCATACAATAGACGTCAATGGGGTCCAACATTTTTCAAAATATCTTCTTTTGAAGGTGAACTGTTCCTTTTATAACGTGAAACCTAAACCCTTGTTTATTTATAGGTTCAAATACTGAAAACAAACATTTTCAGTATCACAAATACTTCTGCATCACATACTGTACATCACATAATTATCACAAATTTTCTCACATTTGTGACCCTGGACAACAAAACCAGTCTTATGGGTCAATTTTTCGAAATTGAGATTTTTACATAATCTGAAATCTGAATAAATAAACTTTCTATAGATATATGAGTTGTTAAAATAGGACAATATCTGGCTGAGATACAACCGTTTAAAACTCAGGAATCTGAGAGTGCAAAAAAATCAAAATACTGAGAAAATTGCCTTTGAAGTTGTTAATCAGGGGCACTGTGGCAGACCATCCACTCACAAAAATAAAGTTTTTATATATTTAAGGTAGGAAATTTACAAAATATCTTCATGGAACATGATCTTTACTTAATATCCTAATGATTTTTGGCATAAAAGAAAAATCGATAATTTTGACACACACAATGTATTTTTGTCTTTTACAAAAAATGTTCCCGTGCTACTTAAGACTGGTTTTGTGATCCAGGGTCACATTTGTTTTTAATTTTACGTCAACCCAAAACTGATTTGCAGGTTCACAAACTAAAAAACACTTATGTTTTCATTATCTTTTCAGACATTTTGCAATTTATAAAAAGATTAATGCTTTGTCCTTCTACCCCCTTACTTTATTTATTATTTAAAGTTTTTTATTACTGCTTTGTTTTGTTATATTTTGATTGATCTGGTTTGTGACAATCAGAGGCATACATATCTATTTCTGCCTTTGAAAGAAACACAAACACTGTAACTTAACTTCCTGTACTCTTTGTCTCCCTCCTGACCCTTCATCCCCCTTTCATGCCAACTTTAGGCAATCGATTTGGAGAAATGGGTATGTCTCATACTGTATCATATCTTTATTATTTCAAAACGTAGCACTCTTCCTCTCCTAAATCTTTTTCTACTCTGTGTCCGGTGTGGATGACAATGCTGTATCTCCTCTTCACCCTTAAACCATTACTTCTGTCTGACCTTTGACTGCTGTCACCTGTTTCTTACTCTGTCTGGTTTGGTTGGAGTTGAAAGCCCATTTGGCTTCCAAATGGCATTTCAATTGAGAGCTAGTCTGTGTGTATAAATGTGTACATTTGTTAGAGAGAGAGAGAGAGAGAGAGAGAGAGAGAGAGAGAGAGAGAGAGAGAGAGAGAGAGAGAGAGAGAGAGAGAGAGAGAAGGATGAGCTTAGTGCCACTGAATCCAGGGTAAGGTTATGATGATCTTCAGCTTGTAAGACACCAACACTTATCACTTACATAAGGTACGCAAGTAGATTTCTATAACAAACCATACATAGTAGACTGAAACTATGAATGTGAGTTCTGATAGGGTGGGTGTTAACAGGGTGTTATTATATATGATGGAACACGTCCGCCTTGGCATGGTAGACAGATGTTCACCTGGCTCTGTAAACAACAGGCTTTTTCCATCACTTACATTACTGGGAAGCCAAATGAAAATAGTGTGGACCACAGCCCAGAGGACAGTCCTGTCAGAAGCCCTCTGAGCCAGTGCTAATGTGGACTGGCGAGAGGGGGAGTAACATTCTGACCCCGTCCCAGGTGACCACGGCTGTTGTGCTGAATTAAAGGATTAGTTCACCTAAAAATGAAAACTTTGCCGTCACTCGTTCACCGAACGATTAAACTTTATTTCACCTGTAGAAGACAAATAATAACATTTGGAAAAAAATTAACTGGTCATTTCATTCTGTGAAATTGCAATGAATGGGGTCTTGAAATGAATGGTAACTTAAGAACGGATTTTTTTCAGGCTTACAAAACCGAATAATTCGTTCATGGAGGGTGAACATGTAATGACATTTTTAAGTGAACTGTCCCTTTAATGTTTGATACGGTGCTCTCTCTCTCTCTTTCTCTCACTTGTGTAAATCTACTCATTCAGAGTGAGACATTGATAACGGTACATATGACTAATAGCAACAATAATCATGTTCTTTTGCTTTTAAACCTTACTGGATGTTGAGAAAAGGTAAGCCGTCCTCAGGATGTGTCTGTTGTCCTAATGGCGGAAGAATGTAAATCCACCTGGTTTGGTGTGACCTTTGCCTCCTCTGTTCATTGTTTCTGTACTTACAGTATGTATCCGTAACACCTCCTGTGAATGTGAAGAACTCATGGTGCCTCGCTGTTTTCCTCCTTTCATAACACTAGGGTGTTTTCCCTATTTTTGTGTCTCTCCTCATGTGAGCACGGTGGAGCTCAACCCTTTATCTATGTATAATGTGAAATGTACCATACAACATCGAGTCAATCTTCTCCTAACCCCTCACGGCACTATTTACTGTATGAGTCATCGAAGGTGCTAAACTTTTCTCTTTTGTGCTTCAGTCTTCTCAGGGAGGAGGTCACCGAACACTGCTCTACGGTCACGCCATCCTCCTTAGACACCATCACTCTGGCATGGTGGGATACACGTGGCTTTTTTACCATTTGCAGCTTTTAAAGGAAGCACTTGTTTACGTGAAGATTTAAATGTCTTTTTGGTCTGAATTACAGTATCTTAGCTGCTTGACAACATCCCGCTCACTTACAGACAAGCTGGCTTTTGATGTCGGCCTGCAGGAGGATTCGACAGGTACATAACCTGTGTTATTTATTTGAGTCGAAGGGATAGTTTACCCCAAAATGACAATTCTTTCAGCATTTCGTCACCCTCATGTCATTCCAAACCTGTATGACTTTCTTTTTTCTGCTGAACACAAAAGAAGATATTTTGAAGAATGTTGCTAAGCCAACGACGTTGGACCCCATTGACTTCCGTCATATGGACACGAAACCACTGAGATATTTCTCAAAATATCTGTATTTGTTTTCTACTGAAAAAAAGAAAGTCATACAGGTTTGGAATGACATGAGGATGAGAAAATGATGCAAGAATTGTCATTTTTTAGGTGATCTATTACTTTAAGCATTTACAGTATATTTGATATTATTGTGCGTATTAGAATATTTTCCACTGGACAGATTCAATGATGTGTTGCTTTGTACTTTCAGGGGAAGCGTGCTGGTGGACCATCCACCCCGCATCCAAGCAGAGGTCAGAGGGTGAGAAAGTCAGAGTAGGAGATGACCTGATCCTGGTTAGCGTATCATCAGAGAGATACCTGGTAATGTTTTCTGAACCATTGATTGGATCATAATGTTAACTGTTAACTGTTCATTTCATGATGATTGTCTTTGCATTCGACTTCTGATTTATGTGTGTATTTTTTCAGCATCTGTCGTACGCCAGTGGGGATCTGATGGTCGATGCTTCCTTCATGCAGACTTTATGGAACATGAATCCCGTCTTATCAGGGTGTGAGCTGGCAGAAGGTACGCAATTACAAATTCATTGAATTTGCATTCAAGCAAAACGAAAGTAAATCGTTTTGAAATGTTGAAGTCGACTTCAGATTTTTGAACATTCAATTAATATATGTCTTTCTCAGGGCATTTAACCGGAGGTTATGTAATAAGATTGTTTCATGGTCACATGGATGAGTGTCTGGCCATCTCACCACCTGATCAAGGAGAGGATCAGCGCAAGTAAGACAAGAAACGTTCATTTTTATGTCAGCAAAAGTTTTTTGTTATACATTTAGTGCTAAATATTTTGTTTAAATGAATGTCATTTGGTTTGATATGTTGTTATGTTATAATGAATCAATTGAGTCATATTGTTCTCTCTCACTGTAGGATTGCACAATATGAAGGAGGGGCCGTATGTAGTCAGGCCCGATCGTTGTGGAGACTTGAGCCTCTGAGAATAGGGTGAGAGAATCTCTCGACTCATCTTTTTTTGCTTTATTAACTGTTACATTGTGTTATTCTTGCGTGTGGTTTTTAACACGTGTCTGTTGTTTCTGTGTAGTTGGAGCGGTAGCCACACGAAGTGGGGTCAGCCCTTCCGTGTACGTCACATCACAACGGGTCGCTACCTGTGTCTAGATGAGGAAAAGGGTCTTATGGTTCTGGATCCAGAGAAAGCCAACACCAAACAGTCTGCCTTTTGTTTCCGCGCATCTAAGGTCTAGAAGGATACAAAATTATAACAATATCATCTACTTTTCTTACTTGTAGATGTAAAGTGCCATTCATTTCACAGCAACACTTGTGATAGTTATTATTTTTCTTTTAATGTAAAAAAGAATCCCGTAAATAAAGGTAATTTTCTGGCAGCTGCGACACCATTACAATACTGTTAAGTTTTTTTTTCGTAAGAAATTAATTTTGCGGCGTAATGCATTAATTTAAATTAGACTGACAGGGAGTGGATTTAATTGGACGAGGTTCACCGGGTATTTTTCACTCCTGGCCTATGAAAATAAAGGAAAGTTAACCTTTATAGAAATATTGAAAATATAAAGTAAATTTATAAACAGGTAATGAAATATATGTGTAAATATTGCTATATACTAAAATTTATATTTTATTACTATAAATACTATACAAATAAAATATTATACACTCTGATTGTATAATCATTTTTAATAATTATAAAATAAAAAAATAAATTAAAACTTTTTTTTAATTTTGATAAACATTTTGATGTCAGGACATTATCATTCGTCCTGATAATTTTTTAGCAATAACTTAGTTCTTTAGTAATAATTTAAATCATTTTTTAAATCATTTTTTATCATTCATTAAAGCTTTACATTGATTTGCTTTTATTGTTCATTCATTCTAAGTTCAACTGCATTTTAAAACGCCTTCTTAATTCATTTCTGAATGTCTTTTAACCCTTATATAAAATAATTCAGTATACACATCAACCAATTATCCTTAAACTCTAATCACTTTCCACTCTTTTTCTTTCCTCTGTGTTGATTATGTTCCATGTGTTGTGCTTGTTCCTGGAGAGCAGGAGAAGGTTGAAGGGGCTCAGAAGAAGCGTGATGTGGAAGGAATGGGTGTTCCTGAGATCAAGTATGGCGAGTCCATGTGCTTTGTGCAGCATCTCTCCACAGGCCTGTGGCTCACATACGCTGCTCTAGATGCTAAAGCGGCTCGTCTGGGAACTGTGAAGAGAAGGGTATAGAGCCTGGCAATTTTAATGGACCTACAAACCGTGTGATGCTAACTGGTCTTTCAACTTTTTATATTTACTGTGATATCTTACAAATCGTTCTCTTCATCTCAGGCCATTTTACATCAAGAGGGCCATATGGATGATGCGCTCACCGTGTCTCGCTCCCAGACAGAAGAATCTCAGGCTGCTCGTATGATTTATAACACCACTGGCCTTTATACACAATTTATCAAGTACGACGATACACCACATAATGTGCATTCAGTAATGCTGCATACAATTTCAACGATTTGGTTATATAAAGTAAATTTGACCAAATATTACTACCTTTCATTCATGTGTGTGTTCTCTCTGTTGTACGTTAGAGGTCTGGACTCTCTGAGTGGGAAGAACAAATCGTCTGGCCCGGTGTCCCTGCCACTGGACGGAGTGATTCTGTCTCTGCAGGATTTAATCCATTACTTCCGGCCACCGGAGGAGGAGCTGGAACACGAGGAGAAACAGACCAAGCTACGCTCTCTACGCAACCGACAGAACCTCTTCCAAGAAGAGGTGTGTGTTTGTGCCTGTTTGAGAGCCAGACGATCAGACCTAATCCTCATTTACATTATATTTATTTGGTGTTGTAGGGGATGATCACCATCGTGCTGGAATGTATAGATCGTCTGAATGTCTACAACACTGCTGCACACTTCTCAGAGTTTGCCGGGGAGGAGGCAGCTGAATCTTGGAAGGAGATTGTCAATCTGCTGTATGAACTGCTCGGTGAGACTCATAATAGTCATTGATAATTCTTCCTACAAAATGACCATATGCTTTGATGATTCAGGTCAAAAGCGCCATTTGAAAATATCTTGAAATAACATTTTTATAAGTCTACTGTGTGTGACAGAATATATCTGTTTGTTTTTGTAGCATCTCTGATCAGAGGAAACCGTTCTAACTGTGCTTTGTTCTGTGATAACCTGGATTGGCTAGTCAGTAAACTGGATCGTCTGGAGGCTTCTTCAGGTATATTTCCTTCAAAAGTCACCACAAAACAACCTTTTAAAAAGGTTTTTTTCTTAAAGGTCTGGTGTGGAATTTTTGGAGGATTTATTGACAGAAATGCAATATAATATATATAACTACTGTGTATCTTGAGAGTTGTATAAAGACTTACATCATGAAGTGTTATGTTTTTATGATCTTAGAATGAGCTATTTCTATCTACATACACCGCAGGTCCCCCTACATGGAATTCACCATTTTGTTTCTACAGTAGCCCTAAACGGACAAACTGCTCCACAGAGTGTGTTTCGTGAATGCGTTATCTCTTTTGGCAAATAAGCGAAAACGTGATGACATCTTAGTCCTGTGTCAGCCACCGTAGTGCTTCGAAAGGGACGGGGATCTCCACATTGCTCCTTTAAGTATCAAACACTTTTTCTGTCTGTCTCCAGGCATTCTTGAGGTGCTGTACTGTGTTTTGATCGAAAGTCCTGAAGTCTTGAACATCATCCAGGAGAACCACATCAAGTCCATCATTTCCCTTTTAGACAAACACGGTCGAAACCATAAGGTCTGTTAGCAAACATGTCATTAAGATTCAGCGTATAACGAATTATAAAATCATTTTATCACACATCTTCTCGTTTTAAATCTCACCATCTTCTTTTATTTGGTCAGGTTTTGGATGTACTACGTTCTCTGTGTGTGTGTAACGGTGTTGCTGTGAGGTCCAATCAAAACCTCATCACAGAAAATTTGCTTCCGGGTCGTGACCTCCTGCTGCAGACTAACATTGTTAACTATGTATCAAGGTAAGGTTGAAGACGAGTGAGAATGATGAGGTTTATCATCCCATTTTTATTCACTGCAATTTATTGAGCTGATTTCTATTCAACATTAAGGGCACAATGGTCATCTAAAGATTACAAATATGAGAGTTTTTTTATTAACCAAAGAGTTACAGATCAAGCTCTGACATTTTTGACCAGCTTTAATTCTAATTGGTTTAGGCAAAAAATGATGATGCCCAAATATGACGAGGTTAAAGCCATATTATTGCCAATTGTGTAAATGATTACATTTTCATACAGTACATTTCTATAATCACACAATCAAATAAAAGAAAATGTAAAACTCATTATTCCAGTTTTTTTATATATATCGTAAAATTAATTATATTAAAATTGATATTTGTGAAACTATTTGTACAGTAAAAATGTATATAAAAATGCCTAAACTCTAAGATAAAATAAAAAAGATACCCAGATAGTCACTGTAATCGGCTTTGTAGACCAAACATGCTGTTTTCCAGCACAATATTTTCTCTATTATGTTAAAACACGTTTTCTGTAAACGTTGCTTGCACTTTACAGCATGAGACCCAATATCTTCTTGGGTACCTGTGAAGGTTCCACCCAGTACAAAAAGTGGTACTTTGAGGTGATGGTGGACTACGTGGAAGCGTATGTGACGCCTCAGGCGACCCATCTGCGTGTGGGCTGGGGCATGACTGAGGGCTACAGTCCGTACCCTGGAGGAGGAGAGGGATGGGGCGGCAACGGTGTGGGTGATGACTTTTACTCCTATGGCTTTGATGGTCTTCACCTGTGGTCAGGTAAATATGATCTGAGCGTTTGCAATACAAAGCTGCGTGTTTGAATGTTTCTTACATGTTAGTTCTCTTTAGGTCATGTATCACGTCAGGTGGCTTCACCCAACCAGCACGCCCTGGCAGCCGATGACGTCGTGAGCTGCTGTCTGGATCTGAGCGTGCCCAGCATCTCCTTCCGTATCAACGGTCATCCGGTCCAGGGGATGTTTGAGAACTTCAACCTAGACGGCCTGTTCTTCCCCGTCATTAGCTTCTCTGCTGGAGTGAAGTAATTGACATTATATGCTTTCTATTGTGGGATTTGTCTTTTCATTTATTTTCATTGATCATTTTTCTCTGACATTGTTATCCTGCATTTTCTTTCATTCTACAGAGCTCGCTTCCTCTTAGGTGGTCGCCATGGTGATTTCAAATTCCTGCCGCCTCCCGGTTACGCGCCGTGTTACGAAGCCCTTCTGCCCAAAGACAGAATGCGCATCGAGTCTATTAAAGAGTATAAGCACGACTTCGATGGAGTCCGAAACCTTCTGGGTCCCACACAGTCTCTCACACACACCTCATTCACTCCCTGTCCCGTTGACACCGCCCAGGTAAACCAGTCACTTTGTGACTATTACTTCATCTCCCGTAGTCTTTAAATCTTGCTTGCTGATAACAGTTCTTGTCAAAATGTGTAGATCGTCTTGCCTCCTCATTTGGAGCGCATCAGAGAGAAGCTTGCTGAAAACATTCACGAGCTTTGGGCTGTGACCCGTATTGAGCAGGGCTGGATCTATGGAGTGGTGAGTGACTCTTTAAGAAAAACACATGCCGATTTTCACCATGAAGATTCATTCTGAGTGACTGTGTGAACTTTCTCTCTCTTAGTTCAGGGACGATAATAAGAAGCTACACCCGTGCCTGGTGGATTTCCAGAGTCTTCCCGAACCTGAGAGGAACTATAACCTTCAGATGTCTGGAGAGACCCTGAAGTGATTATCTTTTCAAGTTCAGACGTTTGTCCTTCAGCTGTCTATCCAATTCACTGATCGGTTAACATTATTTTCTCCCTGCCCTCTTCAGAACCCTCTTAGCTCTTGGCTGTCATGTGGGCATGGGAGATGAGAAAGCAGAGGAGAACCTGAAGAAGATCAAACTGCCTAAAACGTATGTAAACCTAATGCACAGGACACATTCCTGTACATGCCCAATGTCTTTTTTGGATGATGTATAACCTTTTAGTTGTTTTTCAGTTATATGATGAGCAATGGATACAAGCCTGCTCCTCTGGACCTCAATCATGTCAAACTGACACCCAATCAGAACCAGCTGGTGGAGAAGCTGGCAGAAAACGGGCACAATGTTTGGGCACGGGACAGAGTGAGACAGGGCTGGACCTACAGCATTGTGCAGGTAAATATGGACCCTGTGGTATGTATAATGTGTGTAGTTGTGGTGTGAACTCTGCTATTAATGTTTCTTAAGCATTATCATTGAAGTTATAGTTATCGTTCTCAGTGTGAATTGGCCTTTACACTTTCTCTGACCCTCAGGACATCATGAATAAGCGTAACCCTCGTCTGGTGCCTTACAACTTGCTGGACGAGAAAACCAAAAAAACCAACAGGGACAGCGTGAACAACGCTGTACGCACTCTGATAGGTTATGGATACAACATTGAACCTCCAGATCAGGAGAGCAGTACGTTTCTATTTTAGAATTTTCTATTTTGATGTTGCCTGTAATCACTTCAGTAAGTAAAATTTTGACAATTCTAAACTCTTTTTTTCCCCCAGGTAGTCTTGGTGTTGACAACACGCGGGGAGATAAAGTGCGTATCTTCAGAGCTGAGAAGCATTATGGTGTCACATCAGGAAAATGGTACTTTGAGTTTGAGGCCGTAACCACAGGAGAGATGAGGGTGGGCTGGGCTCGACCGAACGTCCGTGCTGACATTGAGCTCGGTTCTGATGAGTTGGCGTATGTCTTCAATGGAAACAGGGTCAGTGATGTCATACTGTATATATTTTCAGACTTTTGTTCATAGTGTCACTTACTTATTCATATCATTTGTCTACGAAACTATTTCAGACATTAAATCATATATATTCTTATCAGAACGTTAGTAAGGTCAAGAGAAACATTTTACTTAAATAACACGAAACTTTTGAACGTGTATATCTGAAATCTTTGTTTATACCATGTAATAGGTTCTGGGAGGTCTTTTCAGCTAATTTGAGCAACAGATTTAAAGTCCCAGTGAAATTAAAAATGACAATACCTGTTTTTTCATGAAATATTGCTGCGTTTATTGTAAATAGCTCTTCTCTTTTTAAAATTCATGTGCCTTCATAATCCTCAGTTAAAATCTGAAAATGCACTTCGGCCCTCTAGTGACTATCCATCTCAAATGACGTATGTTAGAGGGCTTGGGCGGAGCATCCGTTAACCCTCCCCTTTAACTGTCTGCTCCCAGTTCCATTTCAAAATGCAACGGCTGTTTCCTTTTCACTCGGAAATGCGTAAGAATACGGAAGTAAAAACTCGCAATTTCCAATACATGGAGACTTCAAAGTTGCTGACTAACAAATTTAAATTGCCGCAATAAATGCTAAATTGCTCTCTTATTTCCTGTCCCGCAGGCTCAACGATGGCACATCGGGAACGATCCGTTTGGCCGTCAGTGGCTGTCTGGTGATGTGGTGGGCTGTATGATAGACTTGACTGAAATGAACATCATGTTCACACTGAATGGAGAGATGCTGATCAGCGATTCTGGCTCTGAAATGGCCTTCAAAGACATTGAGATTGGAGATGGTGAGGATTGGTGTTATAACAGGTGTTGAAGTAAAGGTGGTTATCACAGAGTTCAATAGATTGTTCTGAGAGAAAATGCCACTCAGCTTCTTGAATGAGCTTTGCTGTTGCAATTTAACCAGTCAGGAAATAGCTGCAGTTATTTTTGGTCTCGAGAGGCTAGTTTTCAGGACACAGAGCTGTACTAGTCTTGGATTTAAAATGGTGTTTAAAAGAACATTTACCACTGATTGTGTAGTTGTTTTTATGTTTTTCTCACTTCCATGTTATTTTATACAAACCTGTAATGTAACTTCTTGGAAAAAACAAATTAGGAGTACATTTGTGTGAAAATAGTAAAAAATGGATTTGGGAGACAATGCACTTTTATAAATTGGGTCCTATTCACTGTTCATTATACTGTCAAAAGAAATCACATTCTGAGATAGAAAAAAACATGAACGTGAGTAAAAGACCCAAAAGTGAAAATTCTGTCATCATTTCAATCTGTATCAATTTCTTTGTTCTGATGAACACAGAGAAGATATTTGGAAGGATGCTTGTAACCAAACAGTGGCCACCATTGACTACCATAGTAGAAAAATTGCTTTATAAATGTTCTGTTGAACACAAAAGATGTAGGAAAGCAAAGAGTTCTGTGGCACTTTTGACTAGCATTGTAATTTTTCCTACTATGGTAGGCAACGGTGACCAAGAACTGTTTGCTTACAAGCAGAAAAAAATGAGCTGTCAGATACCATATTTGGGAATACACAAATAGCTTTGAAGAGAGCCAAAGCACTTATCTCTTCAGTAAATGAGTCTTATCTCCCTGTTCTTCTGCCTCCAGGTTTTATTCCAGTCTGCGCATTGGGTCTGTCTCAGGTGGGCCGTATTAACCTGGGTCAGAATGTTAGCAGTCTGCGTTATTTTGCGATCTGTGGGCTCCAAGAAGGCTTTGAGCCATTCGCTATCAACATGAAGAGAGATATTACCATGTGGTTCAGTAAGAGTCTACCACAGTTTGTTCCTGTACCTACTGAACACAATCACATTGAGGTACTGAAAGGGGTCCGCGTCATTGCTGTGTGTCTTTTTCCTGATATACAAGTGCACATTATATCAATGTAGAATTCACTATATTAAAGATGACACTTAACTTTCTTATCGCTCTGTATTTGTTCTCATTGAATTTGTAGGTGTCTCGTGTGGATGGAACCGTGGACAGCGCCCCCTGCTTGAAAATGACCCATAAGACATTCGGATCCCAGAACGCTAACACAGATATGCTGTTCTTCAGACTGAGCATGCCTGTGGAGTTTGACCTTACCTTCAAGGTTCTCGCAGGCAGCACTCCTCTCACACGTACCCTCACCATCCCAGAAGAAGAGGTGCTGGAGGTAGACCCTGACTCTGACTTTGAGGTCCTGAAAAAGTCAGCCAGTCGCAAAGAGCAGGAGGAAAAGGAAAAGGAGCCGTCGGTGCCCAAAGATATTCCCGGCAACCATGAGAATGACAAAGATACCGCATCTGAGAAAGGAAAGAAGAAAGGGTAAGAGCAGAGGGGTTGATAAAAGAAGCATCCGATGGTTCTACACATACTGTATGTAGTAGGGTGGTCAAAAAGCATGCCATTAGGTTAAAGAGACAGTTCACCCAAAAAAATGTAATTCTTTCATAATTTAATCGCCCTCATGTCATTTCAAACCTGTATGATTTTCTGCTGCAGACCACAAAAGAAGATATTATGAAAAACGTTGGTAACCAAACAACATTGGCCCCCATTGACTTTCATTGTATGAACACAAAACCACTGAGACTCAAAATGTCCTCTTTTGTGCCTCGCAGAAGAAAGAATCATATACAGCTTTTAAACCACATGAGGGTGAATAAATGATGACAGAATTTTTATTATTGGGTGAACTATCCTTTTAATAAAATGAAATATTTACCATTAACCGATAATTTAGGATGATGTTAATAGGCTGTGACTAATTTGACCTCTCGATGTTCCTCTTTCAGTTTTCTGTTTAAGGCTAAAAAAGCAGCAATGATCGCCCCTCCACCACCTCCAGTCATGCCCCGTTTGTTCGTGGATGTGGTGCCCGATGACCGTGATGACCCAGAGATCATCCTCAATACAACCACAGTCAGTCCAACATCTGATCTATCAAACATATCACACAGTCAGCTCATTTTTTCTTGCTTATCATTCTCTCTCTCCTTCTCTCTGTGCAGTACTATTACTCTGTGCGTATCTTCGCTGGGCAAGAGCCTAGCGGCGTGTGGGTAGGCTGGGTCACCCCAGATTTCCACATGTATGACCTGAACTTTGACCTGTCTAAGATCCGTACCGTCACACTGACAGTCGGAGACGACAAGGGTAACATACACGACAGGTAAGACAAGTTTACTCCATTGAATTTTTCTTCACTGTGCTAAATTTAAATGTCAAGTCAAACTATTAAAATGAGGCCGTGTGAATAAAAATCTTTTTTTATCCAATACTCATTTTTGAACAGATCTTAAAATACACATAACATTTTGTGTTGTATAAACATTAATATGAACTTGTTTTCTTTGCAGTATTTAAGATCAGCAAACATTCAATCCTTTTTGTCACTTTTGCCCATTTCAATTTGATGCAAATACAAAACGATTTTTTATTTGGAATTTGGGAGAACCGTTGTCAGTATTCACAGGATACACAAAATTGCACACAAAATACGTACCTATAAATAGGTCATTCAGAAAAACTGAAAAGAAGTTTGGAGTGGTCTCAGAATTTTTTTGACAGCTGAATGTTATAAATATTGATCTGGTTTATGTTTTAGTATACGGAGAAGTAACTGCTACATGGTTTGGGGAGGAGAGTTCGGCAGCAGCCAACAGAGGTTCAGCCAGGAGGATCTGGTCATTGGTTGCTTGATTGACCTGGCAACAGGTCTCATGACTTTCACAGCCAATGGGAAGGAGATCAACACTTTCTATCAGGTAAATGCAAAAAGGCAATAGAATACCACAGAGAAGGCCGAAACCTGAAGCGAGGTTGCATTTTAGCACTTCTGGTTCCATCAAAGTCAATGGGTTTTTTATACAGTTTAGGGTTTTGGTTAAATGCCTATGATAAGGTTTGTAGTTAACAAAACCTTTAAACATTTTCAGGTTTTAATCTATGACATAAAACACACCAGTTATAACCCACTCGTGATTTTTAAAGCTTTATCGTGTCTTAAAAACGTCGTTGCTAACAAGTTAGGCATCATTGCGCATAGAAAACAAATAATGCAACATGGACACTAAACTCTTAAAACATGGATAAAGATTAATTCACGGAGTAATTACTACCAGGGAACGTGTTTTTAATAAAGTTTGAAGTAGTTGTCGGAGGCTTGCTGATGGTGACGTTGCTATTGAGTGACCGTAGTGTAGTCTGTTTATAGCCTTGTGTTAGCTTTTTACTTCTGATGATTGTATTTAGGCTTCAAACATAGCAAAACATTTTTTAATCTGTAAAGATTATCTTGATAGACAAAATTTGTAAGTATCATAATAAACCTTTGTTAATCACAGATCTTATTTTTGCAATCTTCAAAAGTCTGGGGGGAAATGCATAGGCAACCAGTGTGACGCTAACTTCCGGGGTGGCCTACAAAAATACATAATCTCTGCGATACTCATTTTTTTTTATAAACAACGCTTTGTTTAACTGTCAGGGTTATCATTGTGTAAACTGATGTACACTGGCTATACTGTATATTCTCTCAGGTGGAGCCAAACACAAAGCTGTTCCCGGCTGTGTTTTCACTGCCAAGCAGTCAGAACATGCTGCAGCTGGAACTTGGAAAACTCAAGGTCAGCTTCGTTCACCGTTTTGTCGCTTTCCTCTTAGAAATGTAATATTTTTGAGAGCAACGTTTCACTCTGTCTCTCTCCATCCTTTAGAACATCATGCCTATTTCAGCAGCCATGTTCCGTAGTGACCGCAAGAACCCGGTTCCCCAGTGTCCTCCTCGGCTGGATGTTGAGATGTTGACCCCGGTGATCTGGAGCAGAATGCCAAATCACTTCCTGAAACCAGAAGTGGGACGGGTCAGTGAGAGGCACGGCTGGATGGTGGAATGTGCAGAACCTCTCACCATGATGGCTCTGCACATACCTGAAGAGAACAGGTAGGGGGATTTAAAGGGATAGTTCACATTTCCTACAAAAACTAGTTATTGTCAGATATATCAGATATATGATGTTGTATTTCTTTGCCATATTCAGGTGTATCGATGTCCTGGAACTGTCTGAGCGTCACGACCTGCTGAAATTCCACTACCACACCCTGATGCTTTATTGTGCCGTTTGCGCATTGGGCAACAACCGCGTGGCCCACGCCATCTGCAGCCACGTGGACGAATCGCAGCTCTTCTATGCTATTGAGAACACTTACCTGCCTGGCCCACTCCGCAGCGGCTACTACGACCTTCTCATCAGTATCCACCTAGAGTCAGCCAAACGCAACCGCTTGGGAACCAACCGGGAGTTCATCATTCCCATGACGGAAGAGACCCTCAGTATCAAACTTTACCCGGATACCGAGGGGGCCCATGACCTGCCCGGAGTGGGTCTTACTACCTGCCTCAGACCCAAGCTACACTTCTCCCCCATCAACTTTGTGGGCACCGACCCAGGCCTGTACACCATAAGTCCCATCATCCCTCTGCAGGTACAATACAATGAGATATATAATGTTTACAGTGTTTTAATGGGAGAGTTCTGCCATTATTTATTCACCCTCAAGTCATTCAAAACCAGCATATGACTCTTTCTTCAGTGGAACGCAAAAGATGATATTTTGAAAAATGTCTCAGTGGTTTTGTGTTCATGTCATATAAGTCAGTGGGGACCAATGTTGTTTGGTTACCAACGTTCTTCAAACTATCTTCTTTTGTGTTTATGTTTTTCCCATAGTTTTTGAAACTTGTGAACTTTTGAATAGTTATCCTTTCATTAATATTTGTCCACACAGGAGCTGAAGATCAAGGCTCTGAGCATGTTAACCGAAGCCGTGTTTGACGGCAGTCATGCCATGCGTGATCCTGTAGGGGGCAGCGTAGAGTTCCACTTCGTTCCCATCCTCAAACTCATCAGCACCCTCCTCATCATGGGCATTTTCAACAACGACGACGTCAAGCACATCCTCAAGATGATCGACCCCAACGTTTTTGGAAAGAACGAGGAGGCGAAGGAGGAGGAGACAAGGGAGGAGGAATTGGGAGAGGAAGCTGCACCCAAGGAGGAGGGTGAGGAGGTGAAAGAAAAAGAAGAAGTGGCTGAAGGAGAGGAGGAGGTGGTGGATGAAGGAGTAGGCGAGGAGGAAGACGAGGAGGAGCTTAAAGCTCTGAAAAAAGGGGAGGAGGGGGAGGAAGGAGAGGAGGTGGAGAAGAAGGTTGATGGAGAAAAAGCAGAAGAAGAGAAGGAGGCGGAGGAAGTAGCAGAGGAGGCCAAAGAGGAGGAAGAGGAGGCACCAGAGGAGGGGCTGCTTCAGATGAAGCTACCAGAGTCTGTAAAACTGCAGGTAAGATGGAAGTGTTTTGATTCACAGACTGTTTTAAATTTCACATATCATATTTAATAGATATAATATCTGGAATATGGTTGCACGGCTATGGTAGCATTGCGATGCAAAAGCTTCAAAATACCCACGATGCCACTCTTTTTTTTAAACGTTAGTATCGTAGTACACGTAAGTAATGTTGCATAAGCGCATTAATGTTCATTTGAACACTTACATGTGCCTTTTTGTAATATTTCTCTCCTAAATGAATCTGTGTTTTGAACGACTCAGACGAGATAATGATTCAGTGAGTTATTCGTCAAGACACTTGATTCGTTCCTAAATAAATCAGTCGTTTTGAAGGATAGGCTCACTGATACCCCTTTTCCACCAGAGTGAACCGGGTGCTGGTTCGGAGCTAGTGCTATTGCTGGTTCAGAGCTGGTTCCACTGGTGAACCTGCTAAGAACCGGTTTGCTTTTCCACGGGTTAGAGAGCCACAAGGTAGGGGTGGGCGGATCGATCTAAATATCGATAGTATCGATGCCAACACTGGTATTGGTATCAGATCGATACAATTGTAATTGAATCGATATTTTAATTTAAATATCTCACCTCTACGTTCATTATACTTTGCTCGTGTCTTCTACCTCTACAATCCTGAGCAAACGCTGCTTTCACATCCTGGCCCACTTTGCTACTCCTCCCCCTCCTGCTGCGATTCGTTGTTGTGTCGTCACGTGACTCACTGACACAACGCGCCGAGGAGCAGCGAACTGAGTGAGCGAAGCTGATAGCACATTGAATGAGAGATCAGGATGGCCGAGAGGAAGAGAAGCGTTGTGACTTCAATACATTAATAAAAAATATTGTCTAAAGAATTGATCATTCATTCACCTGAGAAACAATGACATACTGCTCTCCCCTACACAAACGTTTTTTTTTTTTAAGTAAAAAGTATCGTATTGGTATTGGTATCGGCAATACTGACCCTATATGTATTTGGTATCGGATCGATACCAAATTTTGCAGTATCGCCCACCACTACCACAAGGGAGCGAGGTCATACGTCACTGACTACGTCTCATCTTTCCCAGCAACGTTAGCGCGGTAGCGCCAAACTTAAAACACCATCAACAATGGCAGACGTTGCGTTGCTTGTGATGTTCATGGCTTTGCGAGCATACATCTGCAGAGGACCAGAGTGCAAGAAAACAGTTTGTTTCTTCCTCAGACCAGTGTTGCCTTTGTTTCATGTCCATCGTGAATTGAATTTAATTGAGTTGAATTTCAAAAATGGCGGTCAGTGGTCAGTGTTCGTCAGTGGTCACGCTAACCCCGCCCCCAGCACCTGACGCAAGCAGTTCTTACTTTAGCCCAGCAACGTTTCGGTGCTAGATAAGAACCACTTTTTCTTGTTCGGAGCTGGTGCTTTGGATGTGGAAAGACAGAACCGATTTGGAACTAGGCTCTGGCTCCGAACCAGCACCGAAACTGCCTTGGTGGTAAAAAATTGACGCCACCTACTGGCCGTTTTAGTTTCACATTTAAAGTAAGCCTAACATTTCCCTTTATAAACTTGCTGTATAAATGAAATTTTTCGCACATTTGAATTAGTACCCTTTTGAAAAATGTTCTAGTGCACTTTAATATTCACTACAGTAAACTTTACTGAAATTTCTAAACACTAGTGTTTTTGAGTCTTACCTTAGTAAATATTAAAGTGTACTACAATATTTGCTGCAATTTATCCAATTACTATCGCTGCATCCGAAATCACCTACTTCCATACTATATAGTAGGTGAAAATGAGTATGAGTCATGAATAGTATGTCCGAAACCTCAGTACAAAACAGTAGGCGAGAAATACCCGGATGGTCTACTACTTCCGCTGGGATTCGTGAGTGTGGATCGGATGGACACTTCTCTACCCCATGATGCCATGGGAGCTGAGCAACGGTCAAATTTCAAAAGTAAATCAAATAAATATAGCGGAAAACTTTAAGGCGGACGTCTGTTTTTAATGTAAGTGCCAATAAATGAATTTCTTGTGACTATATTATGTTTTATCAGCGCCTACGTGTTGTTAATACGTCAAAGACCATACAGGTCACATGACCATAAAACATGGCGGACGCAGTATATCCAAAATGTATTCATACTACTCCCACTCATACTATATCTAGATCGTACTGTTTTAACGGTCGATAGGTAGGTACTTATTAAAATTCAGTGCGTACTGTCACAGTATGCGATTTCGGACGCAGCCTATGTTAAAGTCCCCGTGAACCGGAAGTTGCAATTGTTTTTACTTCCGTATTTTGACACATTTCCGAGTGAAAATAGTGGGCGTGGCTTTCGTCTTTCTCTGCGATTTGATTGGATGTATAAAACAGCCGTTGCATTTTGAAATGGAACCGGCAGACTGACAGTTGAAGGGGAGGAGTTAACGGATGCTCCGCCCATGCCCTCTAACATACGTCATCTAAGATGTATAGTCATTACAGGACGGGAGTGCATTTTATAATTTTAACTAAAGATTATGAGGGCATGCGATTTTTAAATAAGAGAATGACCCACATTGATAAACTATTTACAATAAATGCTGCAATATTTCATGAAAAAATAGGCATTGTCATTTTTTATTTCACTGGGACTTTAATACTACAAAATATTGTAGTGTACAGTATAATAAAGTTTACTATAGTAAATACTAAATGTTTCATTTAGATCTGTATGTAAAGCACATTTGGTTTATTTTGTATATTTCAATTATAAACATGGCACAGTATCATGATACTACTTGGGATTGTGATACTCTAGCTGGTATAGCATCGTGAGATATGTTTATGGTACCGTTACAACCCTTGATATAACATACTTGATTCTGATTCAATTGTGGTATTCTTGCAGTCAAATGCGTTAGTTTTGTAGCATCTTTTATGCTTTAATGCAAACAATGAAAACCCACTTTAAAATGATTAAAGTTAAAATCTTTACAAATTTGCTTCAATTAAAAAATGTTTTCCAAAAATATTTTGGTCTGTCGTTTAACGTCGTCTTCATCTCCCTCTCTTTCAGATGTGCACCCTGCTGCAGTATTTCTGTGACTGTGAGCTCAGACACAGAGTCGAGGCCATTTTGGCGTTCTCCAATGACTTCGTAGAGGAGGTCCAGTCAAACCAGCGTGAACGCTACAAAGAGCTGATGAGAGCATTTACCATGTCTGCCGCAGAGACTGCCCGCAGGACCAGAGAGTTCCGCTCTCCTCCTCAGGAACAGGTGCTGTGTGATACACAACATGTGCTTTAGAGAGAATCATCATTGTTTATTCTTATGTATACCTGTATGTGTGTGTATGTACTGTAGGTTATTCTGTTGACTAACTTCAAGCACTGCCCTGATGACGAGGAGTGTCCTGTGCCCGAGGAGGTGCGAGAAACCCTCCAGAACTTCCACAATGACCTTCTGTCTCACTGCGGTCAGTTCAAAACATCTCACTAACTGTAAATCCTGTAGATTTACAAAGATAATTGATGTTGGAGTTGTAAATGCAACACTCAGTATGGCCGTTTTAGCGACAGACGTCGCGTCTTCCAACAAAAAGAGCCAATCATCAATTGTTAAAGACTGATGATTCCCTGCATTTATAGTCCACCAAAGCAACATGTACTGTATAATAAATGATTTGAATAAAGACCAAAGATGTAAATTGTTAAAAGTTGGGCGTCACTTTTGGTCACTGGTGTATATTTACTACGTTTTCTGTATTTCAGGTGTCCATGTTGAAGAAGAAGCAGAGGAGAAAGAGGTGGACACATCTCTGAGAGGGAGATTGCTTAGTCTGGTAGTCAAGGTCAAGAGCCTCAGAAAGAAAAAAGAGGAAGGGGAGCCTGAACCTGAGGAAGAAATCAAACCTAGTGAGCAAACTACAGCAACTACACGTTTTGTCAAAATTGAATTAGCGACTTTTTGAACACTGATACCAAGTTTATTTGTAGCCATTTTCTCAATTTCTAGTGTAGTCACTGCAACGTGTATGTCAGTATAGATCAATATTTTCTTTTCATATTTTTAAAAGTGTGTTTTTACTGTTTTAACATTTCTGGACTGCTCTGTCCCTCAGGTACTTTACAGGAGCTGATATCCCACACTATGATCCACTGGGCCCAGGAGTCTTTCATTCAGAATCCTGAGCTGGTTCGGCTCATGTTCAGTCTTCTCCACCGGCAGTATGATGCTCTGGGAGAGTTGATCCGCGCCCTGCCTAAAGCCTATGCCATCAGCGGCGTGTCCGTACAGGACACCATGGACCTTCTGGAGTGCCTGGGGCAGATTCGCTCCCTGCTCATCGTCCAGATGGGGCCAGAAGAGGAGACGCTTATGATTCAGAGCATTGGGTTGGTAACTTATTACTGAACGTACTCAGGGTTAACTTAAAATAACACAATACCTAGAATTCTCTTTTAAAGACTGGGTGAATTCTGTCCAGAAATGTTTCCTAAAACAAATTTGTGGCTAAAATAAATGTTTTAGCATCTATTAGGAGTAATGTAGCATATAGATGCTAACAGATGTTTACTGGCTACCAGGAACATCATGAACAACAAAGTTTTCTACCAGCATCCTAACCTGATGCGTGCCCTGGGCATGCACGAGACGGTCATGGAGGTGATGGTCAACGTGCTGGGAGGTGGTGGAGACTCTAAGGTACATTCGGCCTATGCATATTTTGTTTGTATGTATACTGAACTTTACAAAATTGCCAATATGACCCTTAAAATAGGATTTTTAACTGATAGAACTACATTTGGTCTTTGTGTGGGATGCCATTTATCTTCAAATCTCTTTTTCTCTCTCTAGGAAATTCGATTTCCACAAATGGTGACCAGCTGCTGTCGCTTCCTGTGCTACTTCTGCAGGATCAGCCGTCAGAACCAACGTTCCATGTTTGACCACCTCTCGTACCTGCTACAGAACAGTGGCATTGGACTGGGTCGGTTCCTTAGTAGCACTTAACTAACAAAGTTGTTAAAAATTAGACATTAGTTGAAATTGTCAGAATTCACAGTAAGGAAATTATCGGAAAATCTATTGAATAAAAACTTTGCGGAACACAAAAGGTATTTTGAGGAAATGTCTTAGTGGTTTTGTGTCCGTATAATGGAATGGGCTCCAGTGTTGTTTGGTTACCAACGTTCTTCAAAATATCATCGATTGTGTTCTGCAGAAGAAAGAAAGTCATACAGGTTTGGAATGAAATGAGTAATCTTGAACGATGCTTAACCGTAATAACTTGAATATCATGATTATTTTCAGTACCGGTATATTGCAACACCCTAGTTATCTCTGTATTAAAACGTTTAACTGTGTTTTTTTTCTAGGAATGCGTGGATCTACCCCTCTGGATGTTGCTGCCGCATCCTGCATTGACAACAATGAGCTGGCTTTGGCTCTGCAGGAGCAAGACCTTGAAATGGTACTGTCCAGAAAAATGTTTCCAAGTTAATGCTTTCATGGTACATTTTTAATAATCTTTCATTGGCTAACCGTGCAACACAGGTGGTGACGTACCTGGCTGGCTGCGGCCTGCAGATGTGTCCCATGCTGTTATCTAAAGGCTACCCTGACATAGGATGGAACCCGAGCGGAGGAGAGAGATACCTGGACTTCCTGCGTTTCGCTGTGTTTGTCAATGGTGAGCATGTTCGGAGTATTTCCATCTCTATTTGACTCATCTGTTTGCAGGTGAATTTGCTCTTTTAGCTTATGTTCGTAAATGCATCTCTGTTTCCCCCCCGCAGGTGAGAGCGTAGAGGAGAACGCTAATGTGGTTGTTCGTCTGTTGATTCGTCGGCCTGAGTGCTTTGGCCCCGCCCTCAGAGGAGAGGGTGGTGCGGGTCTGTTAGCTGCCATTGAGGAGGCCATTAAGATCTCTGAGGACCCTGCCAGAGATGGACCGACCACTAAAAAGGACAGACGTTTCATGTAAGATGCTTGTGAAAGTGTAAATGCTTGAATTGAATTTTTATTCGAATATAGCATTCAATATTTAAGTGTGTTTGATTATAGTATTAGTAGTTGTCTTGGTATTGCAACAATAAATAAATGAACACTTTGGTACTTTTTTTGCCATGTAATTGGTTGACAGGTTTGGAGCGGAGGAGCAACACGAGGAGAACAGGGTGCATCTTGGAAATGCTATTATGTCATTTTACTCGGCCCTTATTGACTTGCTGGGACGCTGCGCCCCTGAGATGCATGTGAGTGAAACAATAAAACCATAGTTTTTCCTGACAAACTTACTGTATTTGCATCTTTTTATATTTCATGACGTTTAGGGAATCATTGTGTATTTAATTGTTTTTAATCGTGAACATGTTCTTTACCTACAGTTGATCCAAGCAGGGAAAGGTGAAGCTTTGAGAATCAGAGCCATCTTGAGGTCTTTGGTGCCCATTGAAGATCTTGTGGGAGTCATCAGTCTGCCCGTTCAGATACCCACCTTTGGCAAAGGTACACGGGGAGAACATACTGTATATGAAATGATTTTAATTCAGCCATTTTAACTAGCTCTTTCTCTTTTCTTTATAAAGATGGTCAGATTGTTGAGCCAAAAATGTCAGCCAGTTTTGTGCCAGACCACAAAGCCTCCATGGTGCTGTTCCTGGACAGAGTGTACGGCATTGAAAACCAGGACTTCCTGTTACATGTGCTGGAGGTGGGCTTCCTGCCTGATATGAGAGCCGCAGCTTCTCTAGATACGGTGAGCTCCTGACACTGTCAATCACATTTTATCACCACTTCTTCAAAGTTAAGTTGCATGTACATACAGTATTGCAGTTATGTACAGTACGTGTTTAGTACTTTCTAAATTTCTAATTAAATACAGAGTTTACATTCCAAAAATTTGAATTGAAATATGAACAATTTTAAATGACAAGTATTCCGTATGCATGTGTGCATACTAAATGCATCTTCATTGAAAGCAACACATTTTTACCTTTTGGATAAAGGAGTTAAAATGGTCAAATATGTCACAAAAAAAATTGATCAGTGAAAATAGTTTATAAAAGTAAATACTTTTTACATTTTCACAATTCATTTTATTTTACAAAAATATAAACAAAAACTCAAATTGTAATTTTTCACGATTTAGACTTCTGAACCTCACTGTATAGTATGCACCATTTTATAAAACATAACCAACAACACTGGTTCAGAAGCACTTTCTGTTTCAGTTTTTTAAAGTTAAACATTATAACAAAATTCAACCAAGAAAATGTTTAAAATGAAATGAGCAAATTTAAGATATACTGTATTTCAGACTTAATTTAATATGTGATTTGTTAAAAATAAAAAATAAATGAAACAGAAAGTGCTTAATATACAACTTGTGTACAAGAATAGTTAACAGTTATGCAAATTGTTTAAAACAAAATCTCATAACGGCTATTACATGTGCAACACAGTGATCTTGTTTTTGATCCTCCAGTTGGCGTTCAGCACCACAGAGATGGCACTCGCTCTCAACCGTTACCTGTGCTCAGCTGTGCTGCCTCTGCTCACTAAGTGTGCCCCACTGTTCGCTGGCACAGACCATCGGGCTATTATGATCGACTCTATGCTGCACACCATCTACAGACTTTCCCGTGGCCGAGCCCTAACCAAGGCCCAGAGGGACGTTATAGAGGACTGTCTCATGTCTCTTGTGAAGTTAGTCAATTCCTCAAAAATCAGCACTTGACTGTATTTAACATCAAATACAGTATATTTTGTGCCTAATTAAGTCATGTTTGTGTACTTTTAGATATTTGAGGCCATCTATGTTGCAGCATCTGTTGAGGAGGCTTGTGTTTGATGTGCCAATCCTAAACGAGTATGCCAAGATGCCCCTCAAGGTATGCAAGTACACATGCATTTTCTTCTTATTCCATTTAGTGTGATTCACCTCAACACTTGAAGGGATAGTTCACCCAAAAATAAAAATTCTGACATCATTTATTGACCCTCATGTTGTTTAAAACGTACTGTATATATGTATGACTCTTTCGTCTGTGGAACACAAAAAAATATATTTTGAGAAATGTCCGTACAATGCAAGTCAATGGGCTCCAGTGATGTTTGGTTACCAACGTTCTTCAAAATACCTTCTTTTGTGTTCCGCAGAGGAACGAAAGTCATGCAGATTTGAAATAACATGAGGATGAGTAAATGATGAATGAATTTCCATTTGCTACATCACATGATGGTGTTAGATTTGTTTGCGATAAAGCGTAAAAATGTATATAAAAAACAAGTGTAACCAGATTTTAGTGACAGTTTATTTCATTTATTTATTACCTTGTTCTCTTCAGTTGCTGACCAATCATTACGAGCGCTGTTGGAAGTATTATTGCCTGCCTAACGGATGGGCGAACTTTGGAGTCACATCAGAAGAGGAGTTACATCTTTCTAGAAAACTCTTCTGGGGCATCTTTGAGTCCCTCGCACACAAGGTGTGACAAAATAAATGCTTCTAATGAAGGAATTCAAATGTTTGTTCATACGCACAGACTCACTCAGACTCTCATCTCTGTAGAAATTTGATGCTGAGCTGTTTAAGATCGCCATGCCCTGCATCTGTGCCATTGCTGGTGCCATTCCTCCAGACTACGTAGATGCTAGCTTTTCATCCATGACTGAGAAGAAAGCATCTGTTGACGCTGAGGGCAACTTCGATCCCAAACCAGTGGAAACAACCAAGTAAGAAAACAAAACAATCACCTTTAAAATAATCAATGCTAACTTTGAGATATTGCAGAAAACAATAGACTTCACATTTGACCTCAGTGATGTTATGAAGATGCACGTTGTTTTGTTTAAACAGACAACGCAAACAGTTAAATCGTTTTATTTTATTGTTCCTTTCTGAATCATTGCAGTACCATCATTCCTGAGAGGCTGGATGCTTTTATTAACAAATATGCTGAGCACACGCATGATAAGTGGGCTTTTGAGAAGGTGAGGACAGTATGAGCACTCCCGGTTCCTCTCTTATTTCATGATTCACTTCCAAAACACCACAGTGGGGTTAAGAACAGGCTTGTAACACTTATGTTTCTTCTTTAAGATCCAAAACAACTGGACTTATGGAGAGGTTCTAGATGAGGACGGCAAAACCCACCCCATGCTCCGGCCGTACAAGACTTTCTCAGAGAAGGTCTTAATCTCTTTCTCTTTTATTGATGTCTCCCTGTCTTCTTGGGTTTGCATTATTGGTTCATAAGGGGAAAGAAGGTCAACCCCACTCTTGTATCATCTCTATTTAGGATAAGGAGATCTATCGCTGGCCCTTTAAAGAGTCCATCAAGGCCATGTTGGCTTGGGAATGGACTTTGGAAAAAGCCAGAGATGGAGAAACTGAAAAAGTGGAAGTAAAGACCACAAGGAAGATCTCTCAGACTGCTCATGTAAGAAGAGATGTTCAAATTCACCTGAAATTCAAAATCAGATAGAAGGAAATGGAAAGTATGTTGAATAAACCCATCCTCCATACCTATTGTATATTCTGTATCTCCCACAGGCAACCTATGACCCGAGCCAGGGATACTCTCCCCAACCGGTGGACCTTACAAGCATGGCTTTGTCCAGAGAGCTACAGGTATATTATCACCTATATGCAGGGGTTAAAGTGGGATTTGTTATGTGCCGGGGCTCTGTGTGGGATTTTGAGGGGTGCGTATAAAGTATGAAGCTTATAATCTTATTAATTGACAAACTGTAAAATAGAAGTTGAGACAGCCTTTTGCTATGAACAATAAAATGCTGATCAAACTCATTCTAGATGCCAGCAGTTTACAAAGCTACACGTGATAAGAATAAGATCTCTCTGTAGGCCTGTGCCCTTTCTTGTGTCAATATCAAATATCTTCATTTATTAATGTCCACAGAATTGTATGGATGACCTGTGTATTTCCAGTACTTTTCTGTCAAAACTTCATAAAACATTCACAATGAGTCTACAGCTCGCAAATATAGACAGTGCGCGGCTGGGCGCTGCAGAAAGGAAACACAAGCGCACGCAGACACCCGGTGCGTCCGGACAGAATATAACTCCCTCCGAAGGGCCCTTCGGGAAGGGGACACCATACAAAACGTCACGCCAAATAAAAAGAAAATGACGTTGTGTTTATTGCTCCTTTTGCCAAGTGAATTTTAAACGGACGATTGTGGTTTTTCCTTCAGGGCTTACACATCAAGAGCTTTAAGCTTCGAAGAGAGTAGGGCATAGGGATGATCACTGGAATGCAGGGAATGATTTCTGCGTGCACGCGATTAATGCAGGACTGCGAGTTGGGTTACTACGTTGTAGATCCGTTTTTCCTCTATTAGAAATGTGAGTGTATACACTGACAAAAAAGGTAAATTGTTACTTAAACTTGAGATTCATACTGGGGCACAGCTGGGCCACGACGGAGTGCCGCTCCATAACACCAGAAGAGCCGTGCACATGCGAGGAGCAGGTCAGCATATGTGCCGAACGGCCCCGGCCTAATTTAACCCCTGCCTATATGATTGCAACTATGACATTTGTGTAATGGATGTGATTTTGTGTATAAAAAACAAGAATGCACATAAAATGAATTCTGGTTTAATGTACTTACATGTTGTTTCCTTGTAGTCTATGGCAGAACAGCTTGCTGAGAATTACCACAACACATGGGGCCGTAAAAAGAAAATGGAGCTCCAAGCCAAGGGTATAATGTCATTATTGATCTGAATAGCCTTGACACCCAAACTGCAGAAATTGTGGAATTGATTTTCTGGTGATTTTGGTGTTGATAGGTGGTGGCACCCATCCTTTGCTGGTACCATATGACACACTGACAGCCAAAGAGAAGGCACGAGATAGAGAGAAAGCTCAAGATCTGCTCAAATTCCTCCAGTTTAACGGATTCGCTGTCACCAGGTACCTATTGATGACGATGTCGATCAAAAAAGTCCACTTGGACACTCCTCTCACCCTTATATTTTGCTCTCCAGAGGTTTGAAGGACATGGAGCAAGAGATTTCCTCCATTGAGAAGCGTTTTGCTTACGGGTTCCTACAGAAGCTGTTGAAGTGGATGGAGATCGCACAGGAGTTTATTGCTCATCTTGGTATAGCCGCCACTCCTTGGATCCAAAGCACTGCAGATGCTCTTCATAAAGTTGTTTTTGATTCATATTCTGTGTGTTTGTTTGTTACTCTAGAGGCTGTTGTGAGCAGCGGAAGAGTTGAGAAATCTCCTCATGAGCAAGAAATTAAATTCTTTGCTAAGGTGAGACACCTGAGACTGGCATATAGAAGCTCAGCTTTGAAATTTTGGTTTCCATCTTGTGTAAATGTCTTTCTTTTCTCTTTGCCTGTAGATTCTGCTTCCCTTGATAAACCAGTATTTTAAGAATCACTGCATGTATTTCCTGTCCACACCTGCTAAAGTCTTGGGCAGTGGTGGCCACGCCTCCAACAAAGAGAAGGAGATGATCGCTAGGTAACTAATACTAATCTTAATTTGCCTGTTTTTTTTTTTGTTGTCATTTAATTTATATCCTACACGTCTTTTTCTTAAGATTCCTATCTAATTACTGTAATTTTGCATTTTTAAAAAAACTTTAATTTCCGTTCATGTACTATATGATAGTTTTAATATTGTGACCTGTCACATCCTCTCTACTCCTCACACTTGATCTTGTCTGTGTTTTCTGCCCCCCTCCTGGAGTTTTTTTTTACAATGGGTCCCTTCATTCTTTTGTTACATCTTCTATGTACTGCATTGTTTTGCTCATATTTCCTGTCATCTTGACCTTACTCCGTTTTCATTTTTACACCATTATCTCTTTCCCGACCCTGCCACCCTCTATTTTTCATCTCTGTCTTGATCTTGCTCTTGTCTTGCTTCAGTATCTTCTGTAAGTTGGCCGGTCTGGTGAGACACAGAGTTTCCCTCTTTGGTAAGAATCCTGCATGATGGCCTGTTGCCACATCTCATTTTTTTAAACCTTCATTCCCCTTTTATTTTATGTTTGACATCATCCATATACCCGATCTCAATAGTTGCCTAAATTCTTGCAGTTTCTTTCTTTCTTATCTTATCTGAATGTCTCTGATTTGCTGTGCTTTGCTTAACTTGATGCATTTGTTGCAGTGTTTGCTAATTTCACTTACAATATTAGGCATTCTCATGTCAGTATTTCAAAAGAAAATCTGCAGTGGCTGTTATATCACTTGTAATATCAATTGGACCTGACAACATATAAAATATTTGCTTGAAATAAAATGCTCAACTTGAGGGGAACTGGCTTTATAGTGTGCATCCACTAAAATCACTATATAGGTAACAACATTCGTACTTTGCTTATAGTTGAAAATGATAGTATAGAATTACAGTAGAAAATTCTGTCATCCTTTACTCCCCCTCATGTTCCAAACTTGTATAAAGTTTTTTGTTCTGCTGAACACAAAGAAAGATATTTGGAAGAATGTTTGTACCAAACTGATCTGGGGCACTGTTGACTAATATAGTTGGAAAACTATGGTAGTCATTGGTGGCCAAGAACTGCTTTTGAAACGCTTATTAAGGCATCATCCTGTAAGTTTGGGCAACTTTTTAAAATGATTTTACATGTAATGCAATTCAGAATTTTTATGTGTGACTTAGAAGTCCAAAGGAAGGCATGCTTTATAACATTATCATATTCCAGTACAGATTTCAAAGCAAGGTTAGAAAAGATCATTGAAGACCAGGGTGCAAAACTTAAAGGCATGTCGTGTCATGCTCTGTGTGTGTGTGTGTGTTTGTGTGCAGGCACTGATGCTTCAGCAGTGGTCAACTGTCTTCATATCCTGTCCCACTCATTGGATGCCAGGTACTCTTGTTGACCACATGAATCCCTGTGTTGAATATTTCTCTTCCTCACCTAACCCCGTGTCATCACTTTTGTACTGCTGTCCTCCCTTCTATTTTCTCCAGGACTGTGATGAAATCTGGGCCTGAGATTGTGAAGGCTGGTCTGCGCTCCTTTTTTGAAAGCGCTGCCGATGATATTGAGAAGATGGTTGAGAACCTTAAATTAGGGAAGGTGTCGACTAAAAACCAGGTCAGATATAAAAATAGTCTTGATGTTCCCTTGTTCTTTGTTAATGTTGCTAAGTCTTTTTATTTCTCTGTATGTTTGTTTAACAGGTGAAAGGTGTATCTCAGAATATAAACTACACCACCATAGCTCTTCTGCCAGTGCTCACCTCTCTGTTCGACCACATTGCCCAGTACCAGTTTGGAGATGATGTCATGAGTGAGTTGTTTTTTAGATGATGTGATGAAGACAAATAAGATTTATTCATATTGCATGTTTCTTTCTCTATCACTCAGTGGATGACTTGCAGATATCCTGTTATCGGATCATGTGCAGCATCTACTCACTGGGCACTGTAAAGACCCCTCATGCTGAGAAGTAAGCAAGCTGCTCACTGTTAATGTGTCTTAAACATTTCTACACTGTTAATGTGTGTTTTTCATTGCTGAACGTTACTGTGCGATGTCAAACAGCCAAAGGCCAGCTCTAGGAGAGTGTTTGGCTCATCTGGCCGCTGCCATGCCTGTCGCCTTCCTGGAGCCTAACCTCAACGAATTCAACTCATACTCTGTGTACACTACCAAAACCCCAAGAGAGAGGACAAGTCAGTAGCTCACCGTGAATGCTTATCAGTTATGCTTAGTGTTTTAGACCAAAGCAGGATATTTCTTTATCCTCTATCTTCTAGTTCTGGGTCTGCCCAGTCAAGTACAGGAGCTGTGCCTGGACATCCCTGAGCTTGATGTGTTGATGAAGGAGATCGGAGACCTAGCAGAGAGTGGGGCCCGTTACACAGAGATGCCTCATGTGATTGAGATCACCCTGCCTATGTTGTGTAACTACCTGCCTCGCTGGTGGGAGAGAGGACTGGAGAACTTCCCTGAGCAGGAGGGATGTCTCTGCACCGATGTCACCTCTGAACAGCTCAATCAACTTCTGGGCAGCATCATGAAGATAGTGGTCAATAATCTGGGCATTGATGAAGCTTCCTGGATGAAGAGACTGGCAGGTAAGATGAAAATTCAATGTGCATAAAACTGATTACAAAACATCAAGTTTACATTACGATACATTACATTATGATACATTGCATTAGCTTACCAAATGTTATGATACACCACATTACATTACGATACATTAAGATACATTATATTATGCTACATTACATTATGATACATTAAGATATATTATGTTATGCTACATAAAATTACGATACATTACCAGTCATTACATTACGACACAATGCATTATAATATGATACTTTACATTACATTATGTCACATTACACGATACATTACGTTACAATAGGATACATTACATTATGTTACATTACACATCACATTACATTATGATACATTACCATTCATCACATTACTATTCATTGCGTTATAATATGATACAATACATTACATTGTGATTCATTGCATTCGATTACCATATATACAATACATTACATTGTGATACGTTATGTTATGCTACATAAAATTACGATACATTACCAGTCATTACATTACGACACAATGCATTATAATATGATACATTACATTACATTATGTTACATTACACGATACATTACGTTACAATAGGATACATTACATTATGTTACATTACACATCACATTACATTATGATACATTACCATTCATCACATTACTATTCATTGCGTTATAATATGATACAATACATTACATTGTGATTCATTGCATTCGATTACCATATATACAATACATTACATTATGATACGTTATGTTATGCTACATAAAATTACGATACATTACCAGTCATTACATTACGACACAATGCATTATAATATGATACATTATGATACTTTACATTACTTTGTTACATTACACGATACATTACGTTACAATAGGATACATTACATTATGTTACATTACACATCACATTACATTATGATACATTACCATTCATCACATTACTATTCATTGCGTTATAATATGATACAATACATTACATTGTGATTCATTACATTCGATTACCATATATACAATACATTACATTATGATACGTTATGTTATGCTACATAAAATTACGATACATTACCAGTCATTACATTACGACACAATGCATTATAATATGATATATTATGATACTTTACATTACGCTATGTTACATTACGATACATTGTGATAAATTACATGGCATTACATTTACATTTACATTTAGTCAGTTAGCAGACGCTTTTATACAAAGCGACTTACAGAGAGTTCAGGGAGAAATAAGCGATATGTCATACAGGAGCAATAATACAATAGGTGCTAATACAAAGTTACTAGTTTCAGCAAAAGCTAGACCAATACATTATAGTGCATTACGTTATATTGCATTACAATCGATTTCATTTTGATGCATTATGATTCAATGCATTACAATTCATTGCTTTACATTACAATACTTATGGTATGATACACAATATTGATTATGTAATTAGGTATTCATTATATTATGTAATTATATGGTTACTTAATATGAAACATTTCAATACAATTCTTCACTACGATACCTTAACATTATGCTAAATTGCAATGTTACATTACACTACATTATGTTACACTATTACATTACGTCCAATACATTATAATTACATTTATGATACAATACTTTACTCTATATAACATTACAATATGTTACATAACATTAGATTACAATGCGATGCATTACACTACATTGCTTTACAACATATTTCACACAGCAATATAAATAAGTGATCAATAATCAATGCTGGTTATGTACTTCTGGGTTTCCTCTTGATGTTTTTCCTCAGTGTTTGCTCAGCCAATCGTAAGCAGAGCGAAGCCAGAGATGCTCAAGTCCCACTTCATTCCCACCATGGAGAAGCTGAAGAAGCGTACTGGAAAGGTGGTGGCAGAGGAGGATCAGCTGCGGATGGAGGGCGAGGTGGACAGTGAACAGGGAACCATCCGGGATGAGTTTGCTGTGCTTTGCAGGGATCTGTATGCTCTTTACCCGCTGCTCATCCGATACGTGGACAACAACAGGTACTTACATCAGTCCCATAAAGCATATATACAGTACAGTTAGGCTGAACACATACTCAGTTCTTCCCTAATGTTTATAGAGCGAGGTGGTTGACCTGTCCCGATCCTGATGCTGAGGACCTCTTCAGAATGGTTGGAGAAGTTTTCATCTTCTGGTCCAAATCTCACGTAAGTGCTTCATTCTGTTCTGTAATGTTCTGGAAACGTTTATTATATCCCATCTGTAATGATGCTTCACTTGATCGTGCACTTTTGCAGAACTTCAAGCGTGAGGAGCAGAACTTTGTGGTGATGAATGAGATCAATAACATGTCCTTCCTCACCGCTGACAGCAAAAGCAAAATGAGCAAGGTGAGGCCGTTCACAGTCTGCCGCTCATAGATTTGGTGTTTAAACGCAACTTTGCTTTTGTTCTTTAATGTACCATCTCCATCTTATTCAATCATGTTTCTACCATTTGTTCTTTAATAAATATTGTTCAGAATATCATTAGAAGACTGCTGACATCACATCCTGTCTAGGGCAAACACTGTGTCTGCTCTCACAGCGGGTTTATAGATCCAGGAGGATGTTTTGTGCCCACCTGTGAGGATGGGCTTTACTGTCTAGTTTTAACATTCCTATCTCTCTCTGTGTTCTGTCTCGCTGTGGATTCGGGGCCTGTAGGGCGGGGACGCAGAGGTCAGATTGAGTTTCTGCACGATGAAATAAAAGAGCTGTGCTGATCGCATGGCGCGCAATGCCGAGGTTTTTCATCAGGCTCACACACACACTGGCAAACTGATACACATATACTGCACACACACTCCACATATACATTCAAGTTAATGTGAGAGGGCCTTTAAATTCACCAATGAGACAAAGTTATGCATTTAGATCATAATGTTCACTTGCACATGCCAGCGTGTAGTTTCTTAAAAAGTACAAAATCACATTCACTGCCAGTGTGTGTGATGTGTGTTTGTAGCCTGTTTGATGAAAGTCCTCAGTTCTAGATATTAGTTCGGGCATCATGGCACTTTCTTCAGCTGGAGAGTTTTTCTTCTCGCTGAATTTGAGTTCCATCACCCTGACAGTGATTTTGATTGATGTGCCGTCTGATGGATTTTGTATGCTGGACGTTGTTGAAGAGTTGTCTGGTTTTTTTATCTTTCAGTGCTGTTTTCCTGTTGTTTGTTTTTTATGTTTGATCTTTTTCCCAACTAGCTCTGGCGGTGATGCTCCCTCATAAGGGGCAATCGTAAAAAGACATCATTATCAACGCATTACCCGTCATTAATAGAAGAGCACATTGTCAATATAGTGAGAGAATATGCCTTTTCATAATAGAGAACAGTTCTCTTTACATCTCTCATCTAATATTTCCCTCCCTTTGTTTAATTCATCATATCTAGTCCAAACTTTGCCTAAATTTTACTTCCATCTATTATAGTTCAATTTCTTCAGTGTGAGTTTGTGTTCATTCTGTTACCCAGACCCAACCGCGACCTCACTACCCTCACTAGGTGTCATCTAGTACTATGGAAGTTTTCATGATGCAGAAATAAAACCTTCCCTCTCTCTGCTGTGAGACAGTCATTACTGTAGCGTCATGTGTTATCTTCTCATCAGGGCTCTTCTTGTCTTGTCTCATCTCGTATTGTTTTGTCTCCTTTCTTGTTTCGTCTGTTCTCTCGTCATGTCTTGTGTTGTCTCATCTCATCTTGTCTCGTCTCTTCTTCTTGTATTTTATGTCCTGTCATCATGTGCAGTCTCTTCTTTTTCTTCTTCTCTGAAGCTGAAAGGCCAGAGGGAGCTCTTGTTGTAGAAGGCAACAGTCAGTAATGTCATCTTATAGCCACAGATGAAGGGGGTCGTGTGTTTAAGAGACGGAGCGGACCCCAAAGCCTAGTGCTGATTTCTTGTGTGCCGTTTTGCACTACTTTACACTACTAACACTGGGATTGCTGTATGTTTAGTTACATTGACCTGTTAGTGATCTGACTGATAATACTCACATGTGCCATGCTGCACTGATATAACTGTAGTTGTTGTGTCTGACTTTGGCTGCCTTTGAAGCATGGTGTTATTTTCCCTCGATGATAGCTAATTTCCCAGTTTCGGTTTTTCCATTTAAGTTACCCCTTTGTTTCAGACATTAACAGTTTTTAACAATGTTAAACCTGTAGCTAATGATAAACTTCAGAGCAAATACACTTACAGAAGGGAGATGTTTACAGAGAATTGTTTCTATATTCGAAATATTAATCTAGAAAGCATTTTTTGCCAACAAAATCTAAAAAAACCCCGGCTCAGATCAAGCTGGATTGTTGGTCTTAGCTGGTTTTCACTGCTCTACATTGTAAAAAAATCTTACTTTCTTACTTAGTATTTTTGTTTTGTTTTCCATTTATATTAATTTTATTTTTTTATTTATATTAAAAAGTGACCTTTAACGTTTTTCAGTACAAGTTTACATTTCTCTGAGAAGCAAGATGACATTATTTACACTGACAAGATCAAGACAAATCTTGTTTTTAAATTGAGTTTATATTTAAAACAAGTAAGAAAAAGAAACTTGAAGTAAGTCCTTAATAAAGAGGTAAAACTATTCAAGTTTATATTTTTATCCCATTTTCAGAGTGTCACAGTATAGTGGTTTTGACTATATCGTTTTGTTAAAAACCATGATTATTCATAATATGTTAATACTACACATAATGTAATTTATTAATATAATATGTCTACACTCATATTTTAACAGTGTGATTCATTGGCCAAAAATACATGAACATTAAATAAATACAATAAACACAAAAGTAACAAAATTAAAGATGAATTTGTCTCATTTATTTATTTTTAAAAAACATTTCATAGATATCACAATAATATTGTTATTGTGTTTTTTGCCCACAATAACCATGTACTGAAATCCTGATATCGTGCAGGGCTGTAGTCAAGTCCATCTTTGTCTAAGTCCAAGACCAGCACTAGTCGAGACCGAGTCTAAAGAGGTTCGAGTCCAAGTCAAGTCCAAGTTCAAAGAGGTTCGAGTCCAAGTCAAGACCGAGTCCAAATGAGACGGTCCAGACAGAGACAGAAAAAAGAATCCTCTTCAAATATCAAGACCACATACTTTATTTGTAATGCTCAAAAAGCAGATCAAATTAGGTCATTTTATTTACTTTAGCTATAGATATTTCACCAAAGTCACATAAAGCCGAAGTGCAACTTCAGATCTTTTTATTGTAGTGTAACAATCACATTCTGGTCTTCCAATGGAAAATGTTCCCACTCTCAGCTTGTTGACTTGTCGGTGATAACTGCATTGAATCCACTTTTGCCACCGCAATTAATGTTGAAAAAATGTAGAAGTTTCAGCAAACATCATTATTGTGATCAGTATTTTCTTTAGTTGGGTTTTTTGATTCTTGTGTTTTAACATTAGGTTTTCATTGTCTGTTATAACAGTGTGCTAAAATACAATTGTTGAGGCACAGTATCACAGTAACCATTTAATTTGGCACAGTATCTTAGCGTTGTGAATCAGAACACTCAAATCAGTCATTTAGTATAATTTCATTTAGTATTATTTATCATCTTTTTTACAGCTCGACACCCATCACAAAAAGTAACCTACTCCATGAGGGAACAGAATTAACTTAATGAAAGCCAAGAGTCCAACTAAAGCAAACATAAATGCTTCATCAATGGTTTTGTTCGGAAGGAGAAAATATCATCGGACTCGTTCGAGACCAACTAACATTTGGCGAGTCCAATGACCGAGTCCGAGACAAGTCCGAGTGCAGATACCAACGAGTTCAAGACAAGTCCTAGACCACAGAAAAACGTCTCGAATCCTGACTCAAGTACTACAGCACTGATATCGTGACGCCCCTATTTTAAGCATTAACTTAATTAACATCTTAGGTCAATTTGCTTTTCAGGTGAATGTATCTTAATTTAATTTTTAGATGTTTGTACTGGGAAAAAAACAAGACAAAAATACTAAATGTGATTTTTTGTTTTGTAGCTAAACTGGTTTAGCAGGCTGAAAGTGCCTAAGACCCATCTAAGACAATCACAAGCTGATTTAGGCTTTTTCAGCAGGGACATTTTTACAGAGTCTGTTTTAATCAAACCTTTTTCTTAAGGAAGAGCATCTCTGTGTCAGTCTAACTTTGCAAGCTTTTTGTAGGGTGGCGGTTCAGATGTTGAGCGAACCAAGAAGAAGCGCCGTGGAGACCGTTACTCTGTTCAGACCTCACTGATTGTAGCCGCCCTGAAGAAACTGCTGCCCATCGGTCTCAACATGTGTTCCCCTGCAGACCAAGAGCTCATTAACATGGCCAAGATCCGCTACTCTCTGGTACACAAGTTAAAGCCACATAGCTTCCGACTTGGTTTTAGTATCGAATGTACACATACAAAACAACTGACAAATAAATGATAACGTTCCTTTAAAATGACTTAATGATTTAAGCATTTTTATTGATCAGTGTTTGACCTATTTGTACGTTACAGAAAGACACAGATGAGGAAGTAAGAGAGTTTCTGCAGAATAACCTGCATCTTCACGGCAAGGTAAGAATACACGCAGTCAGCTAAAGAATCGTCATGATGTATAATGTGACCGTGGACAGCTACACATGTCTCTGTAGGAAGAGGACCCTTCCATGCGCTGGCAGATGGCTCTTTATAAGGAGACCTCAGGTAAAGCTGAAGATGCCGATGCAGCTGAGAAGGTTGTGAAGAGAGTTCAGGAGGTTTCTGCCGTTCTCTACCACATTGAGCTGGTAAGGCCTGTTTGCAGACACGCAAACTCGCACATACACACATATAGTGACCAACACAGTTAGTCCATTTTTCTCTTTCCATCCTCCAATCAGACTGAGCATCCTTTCAAATCCAAGAAGATGGTTTGGCACAAGCTTCTGTCCAAACAGCGTCGCAGGGCGGTGGTGGCCTGCTTCAGGATGACGCCGCTCTATAACATTGCTAGGTATCAACATTCAGTCTTTCTCGGGTCTCTCGTTGGATAAGACGTGAGGTCAAGGAGCGGGTGGGGGTTTGTCACAAACAGAAATGCTCTTGACTTGCGTGTCTTGCTTCCCGTCCAGGCATAGGGGATCTAACATGTTCCTTGACGGATACAGGCGCAACTGGATCGAAAATGAAGGTTACTCATTTGAAGACAAGATGATCGACGATTTGTCTGTAAGTCTGATCTGGGTATTTGTTGACACTCCCCGGGTTGCTGTCTATCGAGGTTTAGTTCAGTTTGTTAACAGCACCGTTTTTTGTAGAAAACGCTGGAGCAGGAAGAGGAAGAAGAGGAGGAAACCGAGGCGAAACCGGACCCCCTTCATCAGCTCATCCTTCATTTTAGCCGTACCGCTCTCACCGAGAAAACGTGCGCAATTCAATTTTCACTTTTTAAACTAAACTGCACATGAAATGCATTTCCTATCAATTCTCATGTGTACGTATTTTTCACTCTATGTAGTTTCACATTTCTTTCCTCTTCACCACAGTAAACTTGACGTTGATCATCTCTACATGTCATACGCTGACATTATGGCAAAAGTAAGTTCAAGTTGATTTTTAATGTACAGTACAATATTATGCCTTTGTCTTAATTTTGCGATTCTTGTCAGGCAAAACCTTTTGGATAAGGATTTTTATGGCCACAGTGAACCTTGCTTAATTCTCTCGCACAGATGACAGAAAACAAGGCACAATAGAACAACGTGAATCATTTATGCTTAACCATAGTCGAACCTTAATCCGGATGAACGAAAGGTGTGATCTTTTATTCAACCTCATGTTGTTTAACTAACAAGCTCAGTCATCATTTGCTTTCCGTCAAAGGAAAAAGCAGCATCAGCGTCCTTAAAAATGTGTTCTCTCACATTCCTCAAAAGAAACTTTCCTTCAAGTTCATGTGTCAATCATTTTTAACATCCTTCACACTTCTCCACGCAGAGCTGCCACATTGGTGAGGAGGATGAAGAGGGAGAGGAGGGGGGCGAGGAGCTCTCCTTTGAGGTGCGACAGACAGAGATGGTATGGGGGGGCCTGGGGCTGGGGCCATGGGAGTCAGAGGAGCCAACAGCTACAGCTCCTGCCACGCACTGAGTGAACACGCCCAAAACCACTGCACCCCGCACACTCAATGTCTCTTTTCCATCTATAACCGTCACCTCTTCACTGTCCTCACATCTCTCTCTCTCTGTTTCGCTCTACACTCGTTGTGAACTGATCTGTGCACTCCTTTGCTGGATTCTGAGTCTTTGTGTCTTGGACTTTTTGTCTGTGTTGCATGACTTGAGAGTGCAGAGAGATGGCTGCACACAAAACAAACAAAAACTGAGCAAGACGTGCTGACCACATCACAGATTCGACCAATCCGGCTTCCTTCGCAGATGAAAAAGCTGCAGTGTGATGTGACCATAAATAGTGTTTCAATTGCTGAGCCAGGAGAGCAAAATGCTTTCTATATCTGGTCTTTTTATTGACAGGGCTGTCTCAGCCGTCCAAACTGCATTCTTGTTCTCCTGGACTTCTTAGAGTAGCACTATTAGCACTGTTGATGGTTTCCACAGTGTGCGTTTGCGTGTAAAACACGATCCTTGAGTACGCACACATGCACACACTGTTATCAGAACCCTTAACTGGTCTCCTAATACATTACCAGTCCCACCTCTCTAAAGCCCTGCTGTCTTGTAGATTTGTATTCTTTCTGCATCTTCTGTATCTTACGGCTTCACTGACCCACTGGATATGTTTTGTCCTTCCTGCTGCCATTTAAATTCAGAAAGCAAAGCTTCACCCTCTCACCTTCAGTCCATAAGGATTTAAGTTCCACATCGCAGAAGATCGGGAGTTATCATTATATCAGCATTGACGTATTAGTTCACCCAAAAATGACAATTCTGTCATCATTTGCTCACCCTCTTGTCATTTCAATCCTGTATGACTTTCTTTCTTCCGCAGAACACAAAAGAAGATATTTTGAAGAATGTTGGTGACCAAACAGTGCCGGCACCCATTCACTTCTATTGCATGGACACAAAACCAATGCAAGAACATTCTTCAAAATACTGTATCTTCTTTTGTGTTCTGCGGAAGAAAGAAAGTCATACAGGTTTGAAATGATATAAAGGTGAGTATGTCAGCATTTTCATTATTGGGTGAACTATCACTTTTAGCTTTGTGGGATGCAGTCCGAAAATGAAGACTGTTGAATAGTTGTGTTTTTTGCATGTCGTTCATTGATAATATTGCACCGTTAGTTTGAATGCGTGCTACAGTCAAATATTATTAGATCTAATCTGAGACTTTTGACTTTTTTATTTCCAAGCAGTGTTTCTTATATTTGACACATTCCCAGCAACCCAAAGTACTGTGAGAGTGAAGTTCTTCAAAGGCTGACAGAATTTTCTGAATTTAGATTCGGTACCAACCTTGTGTGTCTCCCAACGTGTCTCCATGTCTGCATTATGAATTGACTTGAAGTTTTCCTCTCTGTACTCACCAAAGACTACAGTAAAAGCCTGCACAGACACGCATATTCAGAACATCACGGTACAAAACACAACACACTACCATACATCTGAACATCAGGTAATGACAACACGTTGGAAACACTTCAGATCCCATCAGTACATGATTTAGTCACACACTTTGTGGGACATGGCCTGGCTCTCAGGGCAGGGTGGGAGTGGGAGAGGCTTTTTGCTGGGGAGGGAAAGCTCAAATGCTTGGGTGCTTTAAAGGGTGGGTTCAGCAGCTGGCTTAATGGGTTGGTGCATTGTATAAACTTGTTTCATTCTTTTTGTCAACAGGATAATGTGTGGTAAAGTAGTATGCATTTTAGGGGACTTAAATTTAATTGGAGAGTAATTAATTTGGTCCTCCTTTGGTTTATGGAGTTTTTATGTACATAAAATGTGTAAACACTTTAATTTTCTAATAATAGGCAGTTATTATTACCTTACTTCTTGACTGACTCTCAAATGATTCGTTCGGCTGTGTATTATGTAACGTGATGTAAATAATATCCTGTGAAAGTATAATCTTTAGATTTTGACTGACTAAGGCCTTCATTTTCTTTAACACCTGCTGCAGCTTCACCCGAAGCGCCAGTAGATTAGTGACAGGCAGGCTTAGAAAAACACTGAAATAACAGGCTGCGTCCAAATACCCCCACTTGTGGTCTTTGCACTTGACCGCTTGACTACTTCCATGACGTTTTTCCTGTTTTTGGCCCAAGTCTTCTAGTGGGCGAAGAGAAGATCCCACGTGAGCATGTAGTATTTCTAACCCGATGGGACACACTTTTCTTTAAAAAAGCCATTCTTATGCGAGACCCTGCTGCTGCGAGCTGATACAGACGAGGGTTTGTAAGAAGAGCAGCCCCTATCTGTGTAAGGTGGTTCAAACAGAGGAAAGAGCCAGTGCTTTCATGCTCCTTACAGGGAGAGCAGGTCTGTTTGCTGTAGTCTAACGTTTGTGGCGACCACCAGATTTGAACGGCTCAAATAACGATTACACATGACTAATAGCACTTGTGAGAGAAGTGGAGTGTATGTGCTGTCTGTGTGTATGTACAAAAGTGCCGATATCTAGTGTGAAGGGATCAAGAAGTGAGAACTGAGTAGCAGCAGGTGGATATAAAACCTTTTAAAGCACATTTCGGCCATAAATAAACCAGCTAATGTGCGTTCAAGAGTAATGACCGTTGTAAAGATCATCTTACTGTATGCCAGTGCTTCTCAAACTGTAGGCTGCAGATGGGTGACACAGCCTGTAGACTAAATCAACAGATTTAAATATGTATGAATTTTATCTTTTTGTGAACTGATTATGTACCTTGCAAACATACAGTGTTTTAGATTGCAAATGCGCAATATATTTGTTATTATTTGACCTTCACCGGTTTTGTGGTGGCCCACATGAAAAAATACTGTACTGTATTTTGGTATTAACTGTTGTATACTGTAGTACATTATAAAGCAATAAGCCCCGCGAAGCAGTGGTTTACAGTGCATTTTATAACAGCTAAGGGCTTTGTTATAGCACCCTTAGCTGTTATAAAATGCCCTGTAACCCACTGCTTCGCGGGGCTTATTGCTTTTATAAAACGGTTATTCTGTATGCTTAGCAAGGTTTCATAAAATAAAGTAAATAAAATGATATTTAGGCTATGTGGTGCGGTCAGCCGTTATATATTGGGGTATTTTATAACGGCTTAGAACTCCGCTCAGCCAGAATCAAGGACCAGAACTGACCGTTTTATAATAATAAGTATTATAGTATGTTATAGTACAGTAACTATAGTATATTGATAAACTGTAATATACTTAAATATTATGATAGTAAATATTAGTATTGTAAAAACGACAGATTAATATAGTGAATACTATACAGATGAAACCCTTTTATATACCCATTAAAAAGCTGATTATTTTTCTGTAGTCACCATCATTATATTAGTTCTTATAAGCAGCACTTTTTACTTTAGAATTGTAAAACAATAAATAGGAGCAGTGTGCAGGGATTTACCGAACTCAAAACAGTTCATAAAGACAGTTCTAGACAAAAAATTTAAAATGTCATTATTATCGTTTGCAACCCAACAGATATTTTAAGGAAGCAGATAAACGCTAGAATGTCATTATTATCGTTTGCAACCCAACAGATATTTTAAGGAAGCAGATAAACGCTAGAATGTCATTATAGGGATGCATGGTTCTGCTTGTTGTGTGGGTATGTGTGTGTGTTAGGTGGTCGGGGGGGGGGGTATGGGTGTGTGGACTAGGCCTCGTGTTGACTGGACTGTTTGTTTTTGTCTAACAGGACAAGGAGATGGAAAAGCAAAGGCTTCTGTACCAGCAGTCCCGTCTGCATGAACGCGGAGCAGCCGAGATGGTGCTGCAGATGATCAGCGCCTGCACAGGTGAACTCACGTCATATTACACACGTGTTATCATAAACACATAGCATGTCACATATGCACGACAGCATGCAAAGTAAATCTATATATGAAGAGTTTGGTTCCAAAATTTTAAAAATAATTTAATTTAATAATTTAATAAAATGAATATCAATCAAACTGCAGTTGGTTTGTTTTGATTTAAGCCAAAATAACAAAAAATACAGCTAACACAATAAAACAATAAAAACATGATGACTTGGAGAAAAAATGGAGTTACCAAACTCTTCATATATATACAGTATATATATGAAGAACAAGTATCCTTTTAGCACCTTATGATTGCTGTTGCATTAGATGGTCAGGTTAGAATTACAGTATACGTATATGAGATTGATGAGGTGATTTGCACACAGGTGAGACGGGAGCCATGGTGTCCTCTACTCTCAAACTTGGCATCTCCATCCTCAACGGAGGCAACTGTGACGTTCAGCAGGTCAGTTTATAACATTCTTTTCACTGGTACAAATCATACACCTGTGTATTGTGTATTTGTTCTCATAAATCATTCGCACCAAACTTCATGTCCTCATGACAGAGAATGTTGGACTACCTGAAGGACAAGAAAGATGTGGGCTTCTTCCTGAGCTTACAGTCCCTCATGCAGACCTGCAGGTAAATCACTGGCACTTTGTTTCTTGTGTTTTTCATTCAAGTTGTATCTTTTGTGATTGCATGTCTTTGTAAATAATTGTACCAAAGTGATGCATGTGGTTTATTGGAATGTGCTTTAATAGACATTTATGTGTGTTAACAGTGTTTTGGACCTGAATGCTTTTGAGAGGCAGAATAAAGCTGAGGGTCTTGGGATGGTGTCAGAGGAGGGCAAAAGTGAGTTTTACACATCCTTTCTTTGTGTCTACATGTTTCTTCACAGATTCGACAATGAAAATTGTAACCAAAATGTCTTTTCACATGAACTCTACATTTTTATTTGTAAAAACCTGACAAGAGAAAGCACTACAACGTCAGAATCTTCACACTATCTTCAATCTTCTTTTATTCTGAGGAAAGGTGTTTGAATTTTTTTGTTGTTATGTTGTTTTTTTATGATAGAGGACAGTTAATTTCTCAATTCAAGCTCTTTCAAGTGTATATGAAAAAAAAGATCTTTGCGAATGATCAGTGAGCTGTCTTTGTCAAGAAATATTTCATACCTAGTGACATTATACTGGTGTGAACAGGCCTTTTGTTCTCCATAAAAACAGCCCTATAAATAAATATAACTAATAATCTTTATAAAATGTAACGTTTTCACACTCTATATTTATATGTTGGAAATCCTCATAACCAATTGTTTTCTCCAATTTTAGATTTGTATCTTTTATAACCTGATGGCAACGATGTAACGCGTGAATTGCATGATAAAACTGATCTGATGATAAAACTGAGTGTCTTTTTAGTTTTAGGAGATTTATTTTAGGAGATTTAAAAATTTAACACAACTTCATAAATGTTTTGATAGCTTCAGATACTCAGTATTGGACCCTTGTTTACTAAACTGCTGTTATGTTTATAATATGTATCAATGTCTATTTCTTACATTCTTCTTCCTACTGTATTCAGGAAAAAATATCAAAATTCATGACATAGCACTTTAACCACAACCCACCGAGGCTCCAACCTCATCTGAAATATTGTGGAGTGCAGTAGATCTGTTTTGCATTAATGTGTGTCTGTGTGATGTTTTTGAGTTTGGTCCTGTCTGAGAAGACCAACGCTCTTCTTCATCTGTTGGGTAATTGTCTCTGTTTCATCGTGTCATTTCAGTCTTCATGCTGGTTGTGTTTTATGTCTGTGTATCTCTGTATATCTTTCATTTTTGTTTATCAGTGAATTTAATAATGTTTGTTTGTTAAATATGTGATTCATCAGACTTTGTGTCTAGTGTTTTTATTCTGGGAAGGGGAGGGCTTCAGTCTGTGGATGTCAGGATTCTGTACCCAACACTGATGAGGACCAACGGTTTTCTGTTACCAACATTTTTCAAAATATCTTATTTTGTGTTCTGCAAAGAAAAGAAAGTCATACAGGTTTGAATTGACAGGAGGGCGTGTATATAATGACATAATTTTCATTTTGAAAGTGAACTATTCCTTTAAAAAAATAAAATCAATTTTCACCATAAAATGATACTGATAACATTTGCACAAAACCCTTCTTCGTGTTTCACAGGTTAACAGTTTTAATCTTTTTTTAATTCCTTTAAAAACGTTCCAAAAATTAAAGATGTATGTCATTTGACTTTGTGTTTTTGAGTCTAGTCACCCACAAAGTCAAGCACTCCTCTGTTGATGTTGTTTTGTAACTCTCATACTGTGTGCGTGCGTGCGTGCGTGCGTGCGTGTGTGTGTGTGTGTGTGTGTGTGTGTGTGTGTGTGTGTGTGTGTGTGTGTGTGTGTGTGTGCGTGCGTGCACATTTGTCCCCTTTTAGAGGAGAAAGTGATGTCGGATGATGAATTCACTTGCGACCTCTTCCGCTTCCTGCAACTGCTCTGTGAAGGCCACAACAACGGTGAGTTTCCTGACATCCCAGCTGCAGACTAAAGCTGTTGAATACTTCACCCACCACGTCTGTTCATTCTCTGTTGTCTTTGGACAACTACTGTTGTGTTAAAAAAGAGAATCTTAAAAAAGAGCTGGTGAAAGTGCTCCAAAAAACAAATCCTGCTTGAGTGCTTGATTTTTTTTTTATGGGCTCTGAAACTTTACAGATAAGAACACTGTCTTTAAAACCCTCCAGATTTCCAGAACTATCTGCGCACACAGACAGGCAGCACAACCACTATCAACATCATCATCTGCACTGTCGACTATCTGCTCAGACTGCAGGTATGACCTGACCAAACGAAAAATGATTCGTACACCTACAACACATGACTTATTTCAACTTTTTTGTGTTGCGTCACAGGAATCTATAAGTGATTTCTACTGGTATTACTCGGGGAAAGACATCATTGATGAACCAGGCAAAAGGAACTTCTCTAAAGCAATGACCGTTGCTAAGCAGGTCTTCAACAGCCTGACTGAGTACATACAGGTAATATATCAACATCTTTTCTCTGGCTTAGGCTGCTGTCTCTGGCTTTTTTCTCTTTCTTTAAGACGCTTCTATGATGTTTCTTTATGACAGGGTCCTTGTACGGGGAATCAGCAGTCTCTGGCCCACAGCAGGTTGTGGGACGCTGTTGTGGGTTTCCTGCACGTGTTCGCACACATGATGATGAAGCTTGCACAGGTACAGTAAGAACTCAAACAAACCCCTAACAATACTGATAAAGGTTACATCATATTGACTGGATTTAATATTAGCTTTATTATCTTACTGTATGGTTTATATTTACATAAGTATTAGTATTAGTCGTTAACATAGTTAACCGGTCATGTAGTGTTGCCGGTTTTTTTTAAAGCAAGACAAGGAGTAAATCAATGTTTCACAAAAATATTTGTTTAAAGTGTTGGTCAAAAAGACTAGGTTTGAAGAACAGTAAAACAGTGAGAACTGAAGTACAGAGCTTTGTTTATTTTCCAATAATCCCATTTTTATTTTTTTAAGTGTGTAGTGTGAATCAATGGTTTGTAGAATATAATATCTTATAAATGTGTCTAACTTTGTAATGTACAGCAGTGGCCAAAAGTGATGTCCGGGTTCGAGTAAACCAAAATGTGAGGTGTATGTCACAGAATGCATAAAACACTAAACTTTTATGGTATTTATTTAACAAAATTATGTGACAAAAGTATTTGAATATATTAACAAAAAAGCTCACAGGAAATAAAGCAAACATATATAATATGTAATATTTTGTAGTCATTCTACTGGGCCTTGACACTGTGTCTACACCTGACGCAACCGGCGTGACACGACACGACAAAAGACATTAGAACATGTTATAATTTTAAATGTTGTCCACACGGCAAACCCATTAAGAACAAGCAGGTTGTCATGTCACGTCCCGTGTAGACACGGTGTTACTCGGTAAGCTTTGCTCGTGTTATGTGTAATGTTTGCCAAGCCTTTTTAAATTCTTCGCAAACACCTATGCAACATTAAAAGTTTGTATTACATCTTTAATTATATATTTAAAAACGCGGAAAAACGTTAGTTTTCCAAAGTTGAACATCACTTGACTACTACTGTATATGAATATGTGAGGTATGATCACAGAGTTTACTCAAACTTACATGTTGACAAAAGTAAGGTTGCATTTTTCTGTCAGTGCTAATGTTTAGTAGGTTTTCTTTGCATGTGTTTAATATGGCCTATACATATACCAAGACATACTGCACAAATACGGGAAGCCTTTCTGAGTTTTTAACCAAATCTATCTGGTTATAATGGGCTTATCACATTTAAACATTGCAGTTAACTTGACACAGAAAGTAGTAATGTGATGTATGGACTGTGCTTCGAATGTTAATGCATCTTTCAGTAATTTTAACCATGTCTTGTTATTTTAACCTTTCTGTGGTGTTGTTTGATTCTGTTGTAATGTTGTTACACATCTGGCCCCATGTATCCAGTGCATTTTTGTATTTCTCAATATCAAATCTCTCCCGCTCTCACAGTTCATTAGTCAGTGTGACTAATAGTAGACAGTAAACATTGACTTGCTTAGAGTCTTTACACAGATAACTGCCAATGAATTTGTTTACCCCACCCAGTGATATGTTTGTATATGTTTTACCTTATAGCCAAGACCTAAAAAGAGCAACATAACTAATTGTTTCTAAATTAAGCACATAAATCATTTTATTTTTGTATCAAGCAACTTTGCTACTTGCTGTTTCATACAAACTTTTTATGTCTTATTATGTGCCATGAATTGGTGAAAGTGTCTGAGAGGGGAGATGAGATCAATACAAAAATGTGTTAAAAATGTTGATGGGTAACATTTTTATTTTGATGTGTAACCCCGCCAGATGCACCCTGACCTTGGACTTCGAAATAGCGTAAGGATTCTTGTTTTTGCTTCTATCTTCCACACTTCTGCGCTGCTTCCCACACATCCTGTCTCCTCAGCTGCATGTTTTTGCCATATTGCATTTGTGTCGGCACGCTTTTTATTCATTTATTTTTTCCAGGGATGAACTTCACAGATATTTTTGTTTAGATTCTTATTAGACCACTTCATTTGAAATCTTCTGTTTTCATTCATTTTAATTGAAAAGAATTTCTCACATCAGTCTTCCCATCACTGGGTCCACACTGAGGGAGGGACCCGCTATGCTTACAGGAGTAGTTCACTATAAAATAAAATTTCATGATAATTCACTCACCCACGTGTCATAAAAGCCGTCCGTGTGTTTATTTCTTCTGTCGAAAACAAATTGAGGCTTTTAAAGAAAGCAGGGTTCTTATACATATAATGCACTTAAATGGGGGCTGTTGGTTAAGGTCTAAATTTCGGTTTCATTGCAGCTTCAAAGGCTCTAAATGACAGCAGCCGATGAATAAGGATGTTGTCTAGTGAAACGATTGGTCATGTTCCAAGAAAATATAAAATGATATACTTTTTAAACATAAATATATGGCTAGCCCTGCTTAGAGTGCCTTCATGTAACGCGTCCACGCGCTCACGTACTCTGTAATCACGTTGGAAAGGTCACGCGGAAGTTCTCACCCAGTGTTTAAGACCGTTCAAAAGTTCTTGGATGTTGAATGACATGTTACATGTCTTTGTACAAGATTATTGTTTAAAATGGTCAGTTCGTGTGCATATCAGGGATGTTTAAATCTTTTGAAATCTATGTCACGCATAAGCTTTCCAACGTGATTATGTAGTAGTGAAGTCGTGGACGTGCCCCATTGAGGCATTCCGAGGCAGTGCAAGCCGTGTATTTATGTTTAAAAAGTATGTTACTTTTTTGTTTTCTCGGAAAATGACTAATCGTTTCACTACTCCTTCAAAGGGATAGTTCACCCAAAATTGAAAATCCATCATTTACTTACCCTCTTGTTATTTCAGACCTGTTTGACTTTCTTTCTTCTGCAGAACACAAAAGAAGATAGTTTGAAGAGTGTTGTTAACCAAACAATGGCGGTACCCATTCACTTCTATGAACACAAAACCAAGTCAATGGCTACTGCCGTTGTTCAGTACGATGAAGTATCCCTTTAATCTCATAGATCATTGTTGTATGAGGTAATCTTGGTACTGTTCTGGCTTTTGTTGTCACATTCCTTTATCCATATATGCCAAAAAGAAAAAGTCAAAATCCGCACACGGTTATATGCAGGTCTTACACCTCCTTGTAATCCCTGCTTTCAATGCTTCATCAGAGGCCATAAAAAAACTAATGAAAAGTGCAAAACGTTTTCGAGACACAGCTCTTCCTCGGTGCCATCGATTAGTGCACACCTGCACCCATTAAAATATCAATATTTACCATGTAAATCACAATTTATCACAATATGAGCGCAGGCACAAAAAACACCACACAAAACATCAAATTCACCTCAAGAGGTTCTCATGCATATATTAAGTTAAAAACTCCTCAATACAAAAAACGTCAATCACATGAAGCAGAAACACTTTAAAATGCAAAAGACACATTTTTTCATGATTTACCCATAAATCTAGCTATTTATTATACACATACCTCACAAAAAACAATTCAAAACCAATTCCTCATTCCTACCAAGGGGATATAAAGATCTCGAATCGAATGTCCATTTGCATTCTTTTTGTAAAAGTCGGCTTTCCATGTCAACACCCCTTCGAAGCTGTGATATCTGTTCTATTATCGTTAAGTTCAAATCCGATATAGAATGTGACGCTTCATTAAAATGATGAATTTATATCCTTCCTCCCGATGGAGCTCACATGTTCAATAATGCGCGAATTTTTCCCACATATTGCTTATTACACACACAAGTCAACAAATAAATGACAGTGGTGGATGCACAAGTGGTAATTTGTCTAATACGATACATACGATCTGTCACGCCTGTTTTCTCAGTATATATTTACAAGCCGCACATTTTTGACAGGAAAAAAAGCCGACTTCATTCCCAATACGATTTCTTTTCTTTTTGTACGCTAAGGTATCTGATCATACAAGATAAACTCTTATGCTCTTCACTCTATAATGTGAGAATAACGGGGGATTTTTACTTTTTCTTTTTGGCTAATAGTTTTTTGGATCTACTCAAAACTGTGTTCTTTGATATTGGACATTTGGCGCCGCTCCTCTTCTGTGACTCTTTATCCATATGTCAATGAATAAGTTCCTCCGTAGTGTACATAGGTATGTGATGCTGTGTTTGTGTTTGTTCATAAATGCAAACCCAGGACCCTTTTTGGAATAGAACACATGCTGAGGTAAGCTAAAAACAGGACAGTTTCAGTAATGCGAACGCCTGCGCCCTCAAAAGCCTGTGCAAGAGATGCTAGTTATGCCATTGAAAACTTCTGGTGTAGGATAGCTGTATTTTTGACTGCATTAATGGTTCTATAGAGATGGTTAATATCATGTAGTTAAAAGATGTAGTTCACCCACCCAAAAATGAAACTTCTTATATTATTTACTCACCCTTATGTCAGTCAAAACATGTATGCCTAACTTTCTTCTGCAGAATACAAAATAAGATATTTTGAAGAATGTTGGTAACCAAAGAGTACTGGCTCCTATTGACTACTTTTATGAGCACAAAACCACTGAGACATTTCTCAAAATATGTTCTTTTGTCTTCCACATAATAAAGAGTCATATACAGGTTTTGAATGACACAAGGATTATTAAACGATGACAGAATGTTTTCCTTTTGGGGTGAACTATGTCTTTAAAAACAACAATATTCCAGGTCCAAGCAATTTAGATGAGTTAAACCAAATACATTATACCAAAAAAGTGAGGGAGAACATGTGAATAACTCTGTGCTATTTTGTTTTTGTGACCACAGGATTCCAGTCAAATTGGTCTGTTGAAGGAGCTGCTTGATCTGCAAAAGGACATGGTGGTCATGCTTCTCTCTCTACTGGAGGGTAAGCGATCTCTATCCATTTAATTTCATTTTCACTGTGATTTATTATCTTGCTAAGCCATTTGGTTACATTTCACAGGCAACATTGTGAATGGCACCATCGCTCGCCAGATGGTTGACATGCTCGTTGAGTCATCCAGCAACGTGGAGATGATTCTCAAGTTCTTCGACATGTTCCTTAAACTGAAGGATATTGTGGCATCAGACGCCTTCCGTGACTACGTGACCGACCCCCGTGGCCTCATCTCCAAGAAGGACTTCTCCAAAGCTATGGACAGTCAGAAGCAGTACACACCATCTGAAATCCAGTTCCTCCTGTCTTGCTCGGAGGCCGATGAGAACGAAATGATCAATTTCGAGGAGTTTGCCGATCGCTTCCAGGAGCCAGCTAAAGACATCGGCTTCAACATCGCCGTGCTGCTTACCAACCTCTCTGAGCATGTTCCTCACGACACTCGCCTAAAGAACTTCTTGGAGCAGGCCGAGAGCGTGCTGAACTACTTCCGCCCCTTCCTGGGCCGTATCGAGATCATGGGTGCTAGCAAGCGGATCGAACGCATCTACTTTGAAATCAGCGAAGCCAATCGCAACCAGTGGGAGATGCCACAGGTCAGAGAGTCGAAGAGGCAGTTCATCTTCGATGTGGTCAACGAGGGTGGGGAATCTGAGAAGATGGAGATGTTTGTGAACTTCTGCGAGGACACCATCTTTGAGATGAACATCGCCTCGCAGATCTCTGAGCAGGAGGAAGAAGTGCATGAAGATGAGGACGAGGAAGATGAAGAGGAGAGCGGCGGTGGAGGACAGGGAGAAGGAGATGGAGAAGAAGGAAACGGAGAAGCACCGGCTGAATCCAGCTCAGCGTTTGCCGACTTCATCAAGAGCATTGTGAGCCTCTTAAGCCTGTTCACTTTCCGTAATCTCAGGCGGCGGTACCGCAAAATCAGGAAGATGACCATCAAGGAAATGGTTGTTGGATTGGTGATGTTCCTCTACACCGTCCTCTTTGGCATCCTCCATTTCATCTACAGCGTTTGCAAAGGATTCTTCATGCTCATCTGGAACACCCTCTTCGGAGGCGGCCTGGTGGAGGGAGCGAAGAAGATGACGTTGACCGAGATTTTGACTAACATGCCCGACCCAACTCAGGACGAGGTGCACGACGACCTCCCCCCTGAGCCAGGAGCGAGAAAACTTCAAGAGTCGGGTGGAACTGGAGAGGGTGAGGAAGGAGCGGGAGGAGGAGAGGTGGAGGAGGAAGATGGAGAAGAAGATGATGGGGAAAGGGCTGGGTTTGGTCCGCATGGTGGACTTGGAGACATGGGTGAAACTGAGCCAGAGGAACCTCCGACTCCAGAAGGAAGCCCGCTGCTGAAGAGAAAGCTGGTGAGACACAGACAAAAGAACTTAGTGCTTGTAGTCCCACAACATCATTTTTAAGTAAACATTCAGCGTGTGAAATATTCCTGCACATACTTTTTAGTAACCACATCTTTCTACTTGATATAGAGAGACTTTTTTCACCACCATGATAACCTAAGTGTTGTTACCTTCTCCTGGATGTTTGGCTTTTTATCAGGTGGGTGAAGTAGAGGGAGAGGTGGTAGAGGAAGAGAAAGTAGAAGAAGAACCAGCCCCAGAACCCGAGAAAGCAGAGTGAGCTATTGAAAACAAATCACCAATCATAAATTCAATACCGATGTTTTCATGTGTTTAACTTCAGGATATCATGTCAAGATTTGTAAAATCATAATTATCACGAATGAAACACCTGGTGTTATTCGCCACCAGGCAAATTTTCATCCAGACTGTTCTTACTCATTACTTTTCTGTCTAACAAAGTGCTGAAAATGGAGAGAAAGTTGAGAAGGAGGCTGAAGCGGAACTGGAGGAGAAAATGGACGAGCTTGAGGAAATCAAGGCAAAGGCTAAAACAAAGAAAGGCAAGAAAGAAGAAGGACATGGCTTTGAAATTTGGAATGAACTTGAAGTCCAAAGAAACAAGTTCATGGTGAATACATTTTACACTGTTATTGATTTGTTAAACTAACTAGAACTACGAATTGTACAAATACAACAGTCATGTGGAAATGAAGGCTGTCACAATATCAGATTTTAAGTACAAGATTACTGTGGTCAAAAGAATTAGCCATATATCACGATATCTGTTGACATGTTTTCTGATGAGCAACTAATGTTATCAGTCAAATTTATGTTGGATTTTGGTTATTTTGTGTTTTCTCTTTTTGGCCAATGAAACACACTAAAAATAAGAATTTAGGGAGGCAGAAAGAGAGAGTTTGGGACCATTGTGGCTCTTAAAGGGATAGTTCACCGAAAAATGAAAATGCTGTCATCATTTACTCACTCTCTTGTCATTTCAAACCTGTATGACTTTCTGTTGCAGAACACAAAAGAAGATATTTTGAAGAAATATCTTTGTGGTACCCATTGACTTGCATTGGTTTTGTGTCCATACTATAGAATTGAATGGGTACCACTGTTGTTTGGTTTCCAGCATTCTTCAAAATATCTTCTTTTGTGTTCTGCAGAAGAAAGAAAGTCAAATAGGTTTGAAATGACAAGAGGGTGAGTAAATGAGGACAGTATTTTAATTAACAATTTTTATTATTTATCTGAATTATTGACAGTTTTATCATTTGTGTAGTATTATTACACGGCTCGTTGGAATGCTTGATTCTGATTGGCCAGTCGCGACATTTGCAGGTTCGTTATTCCCAGATAACAACCTCTCAAAACTAATAACACACGGTAACCCGGATGCAGCAAATCATTTTGACAAGTTTTTTTGACAAATTCAGTATAAATATGTATTTTAATAACATACATGACATTATATTTACAAATGATTAAACCAAATTGCCTGTTCGTGACATTTGAACGTTGTTTCTTACCTTAAAACCGAAAGTAAACGGCTTTTCCTCGTTGAAGGTCTACATTCGGTAATAATGAGCTGTACATTATCCCTTACTTAAAGGAGTCATATTGCACGGCTAAAACGAATATTATTGTTTGTTTTAGATGTAATGTAATGTGTATACACCATTTATAGTTTAAAAAACGCTGTATTTTCCACATACCGTGCATGTTTGTATCTCCTCTTTGCCCCGCCTCTCTGCAACGCACAGATTTTTTAAAAGCTCATGGCTCTGAAAAGCGAGGTGTGCTATGATTGGCCAGTTCACTAGTGCTTAGTGATTGGTCAAATACTGCAAGCATTTCACAGAAATGTAACGCCTCTTACCATATTCGGAACATCAGGTTCCAAAGCAATTGTACTGACAGATGATACAATGAGATTTACAATTACGCCCACCTTAACTACGTGTAGATTTGGGCGGTCTTAGTCAAATCATGTTACGAAGTGACGTAGATTCGCCGGGGTGTGGTTACACGAGGCGTTTCAGGCAAGTCTGGTTGAGCATTCGCTTTTAGATAGAATGCATCTTTTGTTCCCACACTTTCATTTGTGCAATTTTACGTGTCTAATACATGCATGGGCAACTTATAACACACCAAAAAATATTTAACACACGTACTTCCGCCATATGACCCCTTTAACACAATATGGATAATCATGGCATTTAATTTCACGGAAATTGTCAATACCTGTATATTGTGACCCCCTAGTAAAAATCATAAATGTTTTTGTACGTTGTTTTAAATTCTAACAGCACCTAAAATGTTCCACTTTCTACTTTCTAGAACTACCTGGCTCGTAATTTCTACAATCTGCGTTTCCTGGCTCTTTTCATTGCCTTTGCCCTGAACTTCATTCTGCTCTTCTACAAGGTCAGTACGATTATTAGAAAAATGTCATACTGAAGCCCCTCCCCTAAACCTAACGCCACTGGCGAGAAAGCATTAGCCACCTTCACTCTTAAAAATAAAGGTGCTTCCCAATGCCTTAGAAGAACCTTTTTTGTCTAAGTGATTCCGTAAAGAACCTTTAATATTCGAAGATTATGAAAAGGTATGAAAGAGATGGTTCTTTAAAGAACCTTTGACTAAATGGTTCTTTGTGGAACCAAAAACGGTTCTTCTATGGCATCGCTCTAAAGAACCTTTTTATGCACCTTTATTTATAAGAGTGTTGTAAAATAATTACGAATTCCCATGAGATTAGATTAGAAATGCTTTACTTTGATCATTTGTTACAGTTACTCTATTTACCATGTAAGTGGCTGTAAAGATTTATGTGTCCTTTAGGTCTCTGAAAGCCCCCGTGGCGAGGAGGAGTTGGAAGGTTCGGCCATGTTTGAAGGTTCGGGTGTATTTGAAGGCTCTGGTGTGTTTGAAGGCTCTGGTGGAGAGGCTGAAGGTTCAGGACTTGAGGAGAACGGAGAGGAAGATGACGAAGAAGGATATGTCTATTTCTGCCTGGAGGAGAGCACTGGATATATGGAACCCGCTATGGCCTTCTTTTCTATATTACACTCCGTCATTGCCTTCCTGTGTATCATTGGCTACAACTGTCTGAAGGTCAGGAGCTCACTGTAGGGTGTCCATAAATTCACATTTTTGGATGAACTTGGGTTTAACCCAAAGTATTTTTACGTGTCCAGGTTCCTCTCGTCATCTTTAAGAGAGAAAAGGAACTGGCTCGTAAATTGGAGTTCGATGGTCTGTATGTGACCGAGCAGCCGGAGGATGATGATATCAAGGGCCAGTGGGACAGACTCGTCCTCAATACACAGTAAGAGAGAAACAACTGTATCGTACTGTATTAACATTTACAGATATGTCTTTTAAAATGTCATTCTCTTATCTTCTGCTCAGGTCTTTCCCAAACAACTACTGGGACAAATTTGTGAAGAGAAAGGTCAGGACCAATCGTTGTTTGTTTGAGGGATCTATTAGTCGACGCATCTACTGTTTGTGTGAATGATTCTAGCATGTAGTGATAGTAAGTGGTGTGTCTGGTTTGCAGGTGCTAGATAAGTACGGTGACATCTACGGTAGAGAAAGAATCGCTGAGCTACTGGGAATGGATCTGGCGTCTCTCGATGTCAGCGCTATGATACACGGGAAGAAACCTCAGCCTGATACCTCGATGTTGACATGGTACTGATAGATACAATATAAACAAGAAGTTTAATCAAGCGTGCTATTAGTATACGTCTTTTAAACTTTAAAATAAGAAAGTATACTTGGAGTCTATTTTTATGTTCTTCTCAGAAAGACTTTTCTGTCAGGATAGTTCAAGTGTACTTAAGGGTAATTTTACGTTCAAGTATATTTGGCCTGTACTTGTACTTAAAGTTTAATGAAGTATTCTAACTGACCTTGACTTGTGGTTGTGTTTAGCCTAAAGTACCAAAAATGTGTGTAAATAATAAATTAAAGTATGTACTAAAAAAAGTATACTTGCAGTATAACAACTACGAATCTAGTAGATTACTGAGAGTGGAGTGTCATCTACTAAAAATGTGCTACATGTATGAAACTAGTAAACTATAAGTATAAGTATAAGTTCACTTGTAGTATAGTTGTGTTACTAGTTTTACATTAAAGTATACTTAAAAATACACTTTAATAAACTAAAAAGTGGGCCAATTTAGTCCCAAGTAATAATAAAATAGTACACTTACTAGTTATACATGAGTATACTTAATACAGAAAATATTCTTTAAAATAAGCTGGGCTTAAGAACATGAAATAAAATGAACTGAAAGTATACTTATTTTTGTAAGGGCAATTGTGATTATTATGAAAAGGGATTGAGATTCTTTTTGGCAATATGAACATCATTTTATGAATCTACAGGTTGACATCTATCGACATCAAGTACCAGATCTGGAAATTCGGCGTCGTGTTCACTGATAACGTGAGTTTGGACTTGGTTTGCAATATTCTCAATAGATGGAAACGGGTTGATATGAATCTGGATTGTTGTTGTGCTCTTTCTCAGACGTTCCTGTACTTGGTCTGGTACACGGTTATGTCCTTGCTCGGCCACTACAACAATTTCTTCTATGCCTGCCATCTGCTGGATATCGCCATGGGTGTTAAAACCCTGCGCACCATTCTGTCCTCCGTAACCCACAATGGCAAACAGGTACAGCGATTTTCTAGAAATCTCTTCTGATATTTGACTTGTAGTTAAGAAAGCAGTCGTCAATGCTGATGATCTTTGTGGTTTAGCTGTTGATGACAGTGGGTCTGCTGGCTGTGGTGGTCTACCTCTACACCGTGGTGGCCTTTAACTTCTTCCGCAAGTTCTACAACATGAGCGAGGATGAAGATGAACCGGATATGAAGTGTGATGACATGATGACTGTAAGCGCTGCACATGTGTGTTTGCCACAGCTTCTCGTTTCCAACCTGTGCATCTAATGGCCCATCTTCTCTCTCTCAGTGTTATTTGTTCCACATGTATGTGGGCGTGCGAGCCGGTGGCGGTATAGGAGACGAGATCGAGGATCCGGCCGGGGACGACTACGAGCTTTATCGTGTGGTCTTTGACATCACCTTCTTCTTTTTCGTGATTGTCATTCTGCTGGCTATCATTCAGGGTGAGGAACAACTCAAGGTCCAGCTGTGGTACTTAAAAGGATGTTGGTTTTGACGTGATATCTGTCATGAATGATGTTTGCGTTGTGTGCAGGTCTGATTATTGATGCTTTCGGTGAGCTGAGAGATCAGCAGGAGCAGGTCAGAGAAGACATGGAGGTATGACCGCTCTCTCTGCAATAGAGCAAAATAATATTTTATTTAAAAGCACACAGACTCGGATGAGAATACTCGGCCATCTTGTTCTTGATGTTAAGTGAATTGGATTAAACATTTTCTTGTGTTTTTATAGACAAAGTGCTTCATTTGTGGAATTGGAAGCGACTACTTTGACTCGACTCCGCACGGCTTTGAGACGCATACGATGGAAGAGCACAATTTAGCCAATTACATGTAAGTGGATTTTAAACATTCAGGAGCACTGAGATAAAAATAATCTGTGTTCTCATTGTGAATCTCTCTGTCTCCTAAACTGCAGGTTCTTCCTGATGTATTTAATCAATAAAGATGAAACGGAGCACACAGGACAGGTCAATGTTGCTTTTATTTTTCTGTTATCATTTTCTTTCGTTACATCTAATACTATTGAAAACCAAAAGCTACAAAAATTGTAACAAAAAAGGTATATTCATAATTTGTGAAAAAAAATTGAATTTTGAACACTATTTTGAACTATTTCTTATTTAAAATCAGTTAAATTAAATTGATTTTTTTGTCTCTCTTTATAGGAGTCGTATGTGTGGAAGATGTATTCGGAGAGATGTTGGGATTTCTTCCCCGCTGGTGACTGTTTCAGAAAGCAATATGAGGATCAGCTTAGCTAATTCTACATCCTGAAGAGCGTTCGTCTGTGTATGAGTATAAGTTCAGGAAAAGTGTGCAGAATAGCCAGAAGAAGGGATCGCGAATGACCGAATGTAGCCTTGACTAAATTCATCACATCACACTGACTGCACAAACCCTCTTAAATAACTTAAAATCTTTAATTTCCCACTTGTGTTTGACTAAATGAGAGAGAAACAAGCAAACGCAGAATTTTACATTGTACATACACACTTTATGGCCTTCTTCATAAATCAAATGAAGTCTAAATGAACCAACAACACCCCTGAACAAAGCCTTTCCTCTCCGTTTTGTCTGTGTCCATATGAATCTAAAAACATCTCGGTGCCTATTATTGAATCTTAACATCCAGTAAAATGAGGCATGAAGTATGATGAGTTTATTGATAGTGTGTAGCGATCTTTTATGTGTACTAGCTGTTCATTACTTTGAATTGTAGCGTTTATAATATAGCTTTTGTTTATTTATTTGTGTATACCACAGAAAAATAGCCATATGAGTGGCAGCGACATATTCTGTATGAAGCATTTTGACAAATATGAAGCCAGGTTTTCTCCTGGCACCTTGTGCCAACATGACAATATTTTGTGATAACGTGATATCATATTATTCTTAAAAGGATAATATAAGATAACAGAGGCCCAAGACATCTCTCCCCTCCTGATTTAAAATTCTTATAAATGTTATTCGCAGTGGTCTGTCTGTCTGTGGTCTCGTGAGTCTGACTTTTTAAAAATGTGACACCACCTGTTTTGCACTCTAGAGTCTTATAATGAAACACTGTATCCATGCCGAATTTAACCACTTTCATGGTGTCCTGCTAGACAATGTTGTATCACAATATAGAGGTGGGGATAGTAGTTCTTGGGTCAATCGTTTTCTCTCTAGACGTATAAGACAATGTCCTTTGACTCTGATTATGGGATGGAAACACTGTGGTTTTATGCACATGTGTTTCAGTATCATTACATGGGTTCTTCAAAAGTGAGTGTGCGTAGAGCAATGTTGCTTTACTGTCATTTAAGATCTTGACAAGTAAATTATGCTGAATTGCTCAAATAGCAAATTTACTGTATCAACTTAAAAACATAGATTATATATTTTTGCTGGAGTTGTCTCTGATTAAGTTGCTCTGAACTGTAACAAGTGAGTATTTATTATGTACCTGTTTTGGAGAAAAGCAGAACATAGGTCACAAAAAATAGAAAAGGCGAAAAAGTTATGTTATAACTTATAGGTGTAAGAAAGAAAATGTGTTTTGCCTTTAGATTTTTACGAATCTTTATGGCAAAGTGTCATACTTTATTTTTCTGTCAAATATAGAGGAAGTATAGACGTAGGTCTCTGATATTTGTGCATCAGAAGTCTCCAGGCGACTGAAACATGAACAAACAAACTCACATGTGCGTGTATCACCCTGTGCGTTCTGCGGACATGTTGTGAAAGCACATGATGAGCGTGTGTTGAGGTCTTTTGGTGTGTTTTGCTCTGAGAGCTCACAGAGAGGAGAGATGTACTCCTCTCTTTAGATCTGACTGTGTATCAGCCTGAATGCTGCGTTTCAATGCACATTAAACAGATTACAATATTTTAAGAGCACTACTGTCTGAACTCTTTATTTTGGTGGCTAATAAAGTTATTATGTTTTTTTTTACCTTGTTAGTTCTCTTTAGTATGTCTGTGTTGTTCTTATATACAGTACAGTACAATAAAGTCTTATAAGTAGTTATTTAATTTGATTTTATTAGAGATTTTATAGACAGCATATTAAGTGTCGAGAGTTAAGTTTTGTTTTCAGTTTGATTATATTTTTAACTCTTTTGTTATTTACTTTTGTCATTTCTATTATGTATTTGTTTTATTTTTAATATTGGATTTCTGTTGAATTTGTTTTCATTTCAGTTTTAGTTTATTTCATTTTATTTATTTATTTTCAGGTTATAATTGTACTGCCCTAACTTAATTAATTTAATTCGGTTTATTACTGAGACAACATTTCTAAATTTTGTTTAGGTAATGTTTTTTTCAAATACAATTTAGGCTGATAGTTTATTTTATTTTAATTGACAGAAATCTTTGAATAGTTTTAGTAAACTATAATAACTTTTAAGTGTCTTTACAAAACCATGAATAATATGGATGTTTTGTACATTTGTATTACACACAAAGTCAAACCAGCCTTTCACCCACTGCTCATGTGTCTCACGTACTTTAAATGGGCGGAAGGGCTGTTTAATTTTTGGCAAGTATTTATCTTATACAAATACTGCAATTACACAGCAGTTATTGCTCATAAAACTTGTCAGGATACACCCATGTGTTTTATTCTCATTCTATTCAGTGTGATGAAAGTGATGCTGACCTGAATTACAGGATTTACTCTGCCTAAACATCTATGTGTGTAATCCAGGCCATTCCTTCCTTACTGAATAATCAGAAATGTGTACAAATCTCTGCTCTCCTCATGTTTCAGCTTCATCATACTTATAGCTACAAAAAATGTCTGATATTTGCTTTTATGACGTCTGTGAGAACATTATTTACAGTAGATATAATATTAGTGCTATAAATTTACTGTGATCTCTCTCTCTCTCTATCTCTCTCTCTATATATATATATAATATGATATTGCATTAATAATATTATAATAATAATTTTATCTTACCAGATGGTCCTAACAACAACATTTTCGTACTGCAGTAAGATATTTATATGAATGTTACTCCACATAAAGAAATTTCCATGGCACTCCCTCTGCTAATAAAAAAAGCATCCCTCACTCATAGTGCACTCTTTGTCTGGAGTAAAGCAAATTTCATTCAGATAACAGTTTTAATGTAAACAGCGGTCAAGCACAAAGTCTGATATCAGTGGTGAACGGTAGCCCAGCCCTACCATTAGACCAGTATAAACCCAAGCGTTTGGCTAGGCCCAGACTCTTTTCTTTTCTCTTCTGTTCATCTCATCTGGAGTGAGGAATCATACAGCCATCATGACTTTTGTTCCTCCACCAGGTTATCAGCCCATCTACAGTCCTGTGAGTGATTTATTTTTATCCATCTTTTTCATGTCAAGCTTTTTATTATTGCTTAAGAACAAATCTAAGGTCATCGTGTTTATCGCCTGGCACTTTTGTAGTCAATCCCCTACCTCGGTCCGATCTGTGGAGGTCTTAGGCCGGGAATGTCAATTTACATCCAGGGAGCTGTTCCGGAAGGAATCACCAGGTAAATCAAAGTCAGACAGAATACAAAACCATTTATTTGTTGTTATGGAACAGTTGTTTTATACTTTTGAAATGATATTCATAAGCTGGCATGATGGATAACAACAGACATTTTCTTTTTAAATCCAACATCAACCTGGAGGAGATGGACAACATGACTTTAAGACCTTTCATAATAATGTAATGCTCTTTGGAGAAAAATATTTCGTTATTTCTTAGGTTAAGATAAAAAAGGTTTTCCAAATGTAATATAAATGTTTATTTAAAAGAATGAATCCCTAATATTTTAAAGGATAAAGGATTTATATTTTTATTTATGTGTTATATACAGTGATATGTGAGTTTTGGTTGTTGCAACCTGGCGTGATAAGCATTTTAGCGGTGAAGGGTAAATCATATCAGGAATTTTAGGGGCGTTGTCTCATACATGTACCTACACCACAGTCACATGATGAAACACTTATATAACACATTGATTGACATGACGGCAATAAATGGATTAATATAATTGTAATTTAGTCCAGCCTTTCTCAATCCTTCCTAAAAGCTTGTCAAACAAACATTAATGTGCATGTTGGTGCTTGTATAAGGTTTGCTCTTCATATCTCAGGGAGGGCAAGATGCTGATAGTATAAGCCTTCAAATAAAACCATTAGATGAAATATCTGATATTAAATAAATCACAGCCATCAAATGACTGTGTTCTTGTTGTAGTATATGAATTAAGGTGGTTATTGTATAGTTGCTGTAATTGCATTATTGTTAGATGTGATTTACTTGAGTCAACAGTTAAGTGAGACAACAGAACATGTTTGATTTCAAGTGACTAAAATGTGCCTTTTATTTAAAAAAAAAAGATTAAAAATGAACTCATTAAACAAGTTGTTTTTTGGTTCTGCTTGCAGGTTTCATATAAATCTTCAGTGTGGTGAGTTTGAAGGCGCTGATATTGCCTTCCACTTCAATCCACGTTTCGATTTCTGGGACAAAGTGGTGTTCAACACTTTCCGAGAAGGTGTTTGGGAAGGGGAGGAGAAAATAAAAAAAATGCCCTTCAAAAGAGGGGAACATTTTGAGATGGTCATCGTTGTAAATTCTGAAGGCTATCAGGTGTGTGTTTGCATTTTAACAGCTAACTTTAGTTATATCTTTATCCTAATAAATCAAAAGCAGTTTAGTTCCTGATATGGTCAAATGGTGTAACTCACCGCTTTCTGTCTCTGAAATGTCTGTAGGTCAATGTGAATGGGAAAGAGTTCTACTTTTACCAGCACAGAATCCCTGTAGAGAGAGTTTGTGCTCTGGAGATTGGTGGAGATGTGTGTATCCAGACTATCAATGTCATCGGGGTAAGAAACATAGTTTTTGACATAACAGTGTTCTGATTTTTCATAGTTGATGACAATAAATGTATGCTTAAAAAGAAAGTCAACCTACATTTATGTTGTTCCACAACATACATGCTTTAAAATATTCAATATATATTCAATATAAATATTCATGAATGCATTAATGCAGTATGAGGTTCACATGACCCTGGCAAAACCTCATTTCTATAGCTATATAATTAAAACCCCATCTTTTCTTTCTATGGCCTTCTCTAGGGATTCACAGGTGGAATGGGGGTGAGCATAGCATATATATACACATACACACATTTATACTTTCAGAATAACTTTTTGATCAATTTACTTCGACTTGTTGCATTCACTAGGGTGGTTTCCCAGCTGGAATGGGGGTGAGTAATACAGTAAATTAAATACATAAGTTCATTGCAAAACATACAAAGTATGTTTACATATTATATCTCTTTGTATAAAATGTAATGTTCTAAACCTTTCAGGGCGGTTATCCTGCAGGAATGGGGGTGAGTGTCTTGATAACGTTTCTTATATATATATATATATATATATATTATATGTTAATTCAGTGGAATTTTCTCAATATGCGTCTATTGATATCTGCACCCTATTTAGGCAGGATACCCATCTGGAGGAATGGGGGTGAGTGGACCTGTTTGTTTTCACTCAAATATAATATACTCAAATATATTAACTAGTATACACCTGAACAAATACAGTATGTGACAACACAAGGCACAAGAGATTATCAGTGATTCTTTACTATTTTTTTCACACAAGACATTGTGTTTAATGGCAGGGGGGAGGCATGGGTTATCCTGGAGAAAATCTACCGGTGAGACTGAACAGTTTGTTTTCACAACATGAAGATATCAAATCGGTCAATAGCATTTCAAATGAAAACAATAATTATTCATTTCTTTTCGTGGCAGGTGATGGGAATGCAGCCAATCTACAACCCTGTAAGAATGACATCATATATCCTATGTGTCCTATAAAGAGGTGTTATGTTGTATTGTTGCTTTTATTAAAATATATTTGTGTATATTCACTCAATCAGACTGTTCCATATTCCAACATGATACCTGGAGGCATGTCAGGCAAGAGAACTATTGTTGTTAGAGGCATGGTGCCGTATGGAGCACAAAGGTATGCATATGAAGATTATTTATCATGTGTCGGTCAAATGAAGTTATCACATCACTGAACAGTTGCAGGTGGTGTGTTAATGTCTCCTTGTTTTTTTGTAGGTTTGCCGTTAACTTCGTGGTTGGATTCTCTCGTGACATTGCTTTCCACCTGAACCCCAGGATAAGAGAGGGACTTGTGATCAGAAACAGTAGGATTGGAGGACTGTGGGGACAGGAGGAGATAGAGATCGGAATCAACCCGTTTATGGAGGGACAGTACTTTGATGTAAGGAGATGATTTACGTATAATTATGGAATATACACACAGAAGCACTAAATAAACCAAATAAGTCAGTCATAACCAATCTGTCTTTCTCTCTCTTTCTCAGTTATCCATTCGCTGTGGGCACCGAAGGTTTAAGATCTTTGTGAATGGGCAGCATTTGTGTGATTTCTTCCACCGGTTCGAGGCCTTTACTCAGGTGGATATGCTGGAGATTGAAGGAGATGTTCAAATTTCCTATATTCACTTCTGAGCACGAAACTCTAAATGAAGCAACTAATCTATAAAATAAAAGCTACAGTTTGTGTGCTTATTGTGAATGGTGATAAATGTGAAATCCAATCTGTTATCAAATGTAAGAAGTTCATAAGACACACAAAGTAATTATGTGAATGTTATGCAACCTTATACACTAAATAAACATTCTAAAAGTTGTTTAAAAACGGACTTTTGTAATAAGACTAGTGTGTATTTGGATTTTCCCTGAGATTTGTCTTATTTGGTGGAATAATCTTGTTAAAAGCTAATGTACTGCGTTTATCCTCTGTCTGTGATTTCAGTTTTTTTTTGCATTTTGACTATATTTAAGTAACTTCCCTAAAATAATAAGTAAAAAAAGCTTTTTTCTTCTTATCATGAAACTAAATTTTCTAGACATGATCAATCTGGCTGCATAAGAAGCAAATGAATGAGCTAGTCAATCTCAAGAGTATATCTCTGTTATTCATTTTTTTGATGCAAGCATCAGACAGTGGTTATACATCAAGGCAAGCAAACTTGTTTGCAATTGTTGTGGCTTTTGCACAACCTCACAGCAAAAGCAGGTTTCTCCAGCTCACTTCCTGTATTTCTTTGTTTCTGTATCAATCCTTATTGAACTGTGCATCTCTGTAGACTTTGAGAGATTTTAATGACACTACATTTGAATAACTTTGGCTAAACGTTTATTAAGACAGCATCCATTACCAAGTAATCATGAGATCTTTATACATGAAACAAAATGTTTGTTGCTGCGTTGGTGTCTGTGTTGACATACTGATGTAACTGTGGTGAATGTGGCCCTACCTTGTGGTCAGACTGTATGTGTATAATGCACTACATTGTTCGCAAACACGGTTCATTTAATACTGTGTACGTTGCTCAATAGACGTCGTTTCACACTTTCAACACGGGAGGGAGACAAATATCGAGATGGACCACAAGAACTAAGTTTAAAACTTAGATACACCTTCATAAAGTTATTGACCTTTATCCCAGCTATAAAAGCATTATGTTTTATAATATGCAATCACGATAAGTCACATTATCTTCAAATGACTACGTTTGTTTTAACGATTCCCCGTGATGTAGCCTAGCCTATATGATATTGAAATATGGCAGTTCTGGTAAATGCTTGAATCGGATTGTTTGGAAAAAGCAACTCGTGTTAGCAAATTACATATGTGACTATATGTTTGGTTTTGGTTCTCCTTTTAAAAAGGGATATGAGTTGGATTAATATATAGATCGATTTTTGAAGTGTTGTGTTTTAGGTGAATCAGAGTATCGTGGTGACTGATATTATTGATTTTTTTTACTTGTCATGTTACTGCCATAAGAAACTGTGCGTCATATAGTTGTTATCTTTGTTCATGTTGCTTTCACAGACAGATCAGTCATGACTTTTGACAGAGTTGCGCGTTCGACAGTGGGCGTGGCGTTTAAATGGCTTCGTGTGAGTGATGTGTACGGTGTGCAGAATGGGCCAATCCTTCAGTAGCAGCAGCAGTAGCGGCGGCGGTCACAACGCAGCTCAAGCTAGAGCTAAAAAAGTACGCGTACGAGGACTTGTTTGTTTGACAAAAACCGGTGACCGGTTAGACGACAATTCGATGAAAACTAAGGAGCTCCGAAGCGTTCACACGTGCTGGCAGGACAACTCGAAAGTGGGAAAGTGCGCGGATATAAGCACACATACGCCGAAAGCGTTGCTTTTGAACGAGCGTTCTTGCAGCAAGCAACATGTGCGTGAAAACTTGACACTTTTGAAAGGGGAGACGAGCTTATCGATCGATGCGAGCTTTGGTTCCGTGTCGGATTCCCAAAGCGGAGAGAGCGAAGGACTGCGGGGAGAGAACCATGAGTGTTGCGTCTTACGGGTGGACATGGAACGAGTGTCGGAAGGAGTTGCCGTGACTCCGGGCGCGGGTTCGAGTGCGATCGAGTGCCTGAACACGCCGGACTGTGTCGCGGTAGAGGCTACGAACTGCGTGTTTAGTTGTTCGTCTCGGTTAGATAAAGAAATGACCAAAACTCCTGGTGTCACTTCTGCACCGGGCGCGCTAAAAACCTCAGTGCCGACTTGGCGATGTGACACGTTTAAGCACGGAGAGGAGGACCAGCCTCTCTCTAGTCCCGTGGAGCAAGTCGCAAGCCCGTTCACAGGAACTATTCCTAAACTTATAGTAACTCATGATGATTTAGATCCTGGTCAAGACAGTCCGCAAATAAGTGATCTAACGTTAAGCATGGGTGGGTTTTCACTGGACTTGCATCACGATGAGGACTCGCCCTGCTCGGACAGCGGATGCGGAGGCTCTCCTGCGCCCTCTCTGTTCCACAGGAAACTATCCAGCTCCTCATCTGCAGGTTTATCCTCTGCATCATCGTTTGAGGAGTCGGAGGATGATTTCACAGGGAGTGACATAGAGACCAGCAGTCTGTCCCCCAGTATGTGCAACATGTTTGTCAGGCCGGATGAATTAGGAGGGGTAGGTATCTTATTTTGCCATGTCATTCATTTTAGATTTTTGTTTGTTTGTTTCAAGTGGTAGTGTAGGGCGCTTTATGAAGTGTTTGTGTATTAACATAATATCACATGATGTTTTTTAGCAGTTTATCATGTGATCTTGTGCTTCCTGTTGTCCACTGATATATCCCATCAGGAAAGCACATTGAATATGGCTTTATGGTTGCCAGTATGGCCTTTTCAACAAAACATGCAACAAAAACATGAAATGTATGCATTATTGCTGGCTGCATAACGATTAATCGCGACTAATTGTTTGCAGAATAAACGTTTTTGTTTACATAATATATGTTGGTGTACTGCGTGTGATAATTATGTATATATAAATACACGTACATGCATGTACTGTATATGATTAAGACATATGTAACTTTTGATATGTTTTATATTTATATATATAATTTATATTATATATAAATATTAAATATATTTTTTCTTAAAATCATGCATCCATGTGTGTGTATTTATAAATACATAATTATCACACACAGTACACCAACATATATTATGTAAACAAAAACTTTTATTCTGCAAACGATTAGTCGCGATTAATCGTTATGCAGCCCTTAATTATGTTGATGTACATTGCTTTGTTTTTAAAACTGGACCTTGTCTGGTATCTCATTGACTTATATATCATAGTGCTGATAAAGGGTTTATCTCGGACACATTGGTATGCTCCTTTTTAGTTTCAGTTGTTTTCTGACACAAAGCTTCCAGTTTGAAAATAGTTTATATAGCTGGAATTTGTTGGCCTTTGGAACAGTTGACTGGTGGAGACTCTCGGCAGATGTTTTTATATGCGTGGTTCAGTAATTTACTACCCGAGAAGAAAGTGAAAAAGGGCATAGTGAGTAATATAAACCTAATGTAGGCTAAACTGAGCTTTTTGATATAAATTGGATTCAAAATGCACTGAAACTCAGGGCTTTCAAATGTAGTGACATAATTTCCGAAGGTTATTTCCACAACACATGGTTCCAGACGTTCATAAATGACAAATGGTGCAGTCAGACCCCTGTGACCACACATTCCAGCTAGGAAAATCCCAAATTCTATAGGAAAATCTCCAGGAATTGTGTTAGACAACATGTTCGGGCAAGGTTTGTCCTGGTGATTCATTCATCCTAATTGTTTCCTGATTGCACAGTGAGTACCTGTACATCTAATGAGACCTGGTTGCTTTTGATGACCTCTATCTGAATAAAACCTGTTGACAGATTAGTAAATCGGAGCACTGAGTCATGTGAATCAATGATTGTTATTCTACGTTTTGGTATAGAGCTTAACACACTAGTAATACCGGGATCATGAGCTCAATTTCCAGAAATCCCGCATTCTGATACCTTGACTGAAATGACAGTAAGTTTAAATAGTTTTATATTGAAGCATTTTTAAGGTGTCTTACAGTGAATGTAACTTAAATATTGGCCTGTATCAAAAGATAACGTTAATATTGATATGCTTTTCGGTGGAAAGTATTGGTATCAAATAGAGTTATTCGAAAAGTTATATTAGGAATTTGTTGCTTTGTTAAACAGGACTATTAAGTAATTCAAACAACAGGGCTGATATCTTATGACACACATACATGCATTGTTTTCTTCTCATGAGCACTTCCGTGCTCATTTTACATTGCTTTCTCAATCTATCCCGTTCCTCCGTGAATCAGGATGAATCAGTCTGGACTGGAGACAGTGATTGTCAGGAAATGACTTGCTAAACTTATTGTTTTCCTAGTTTATCTTTTTTTGTCGCCGTTTAAACATCCTTTTTATTACCCGTCTTACTGGAATGCTTGATCCTGATGGGAAGATCACTACACTTTGGAGTCAAGTATTTTTAGAATGACCACCAAGCTGTAAAATGCCCACTGTAATATACAATAGTATTCTGTAGTTTTAACTGTTGTAAATGGAAATAAAGTAGATATAGTAAATTTTAAAAACACTATACTAGTATCTAGGAATTGTACTGCAGTATAGTAAATACTTTTGTATAGTATTTTTTCATGTGGACTGTGGAAGTGTTTCAACATTTCTTTGTGGTAATAAATGACCAAACATGACCTTTTTACATCAGCTGCTGACATCCACAGCCCTCTGCACACACATACGCACATTCTGATGCCATCTCTGAGAGACACTATAGAGATTATGTCATGGAAAATTAAGTTGTGGGCGGTTCCTTCGTCGCTAAGTAACCATAAAGCCATATATGGCAGTGCTTCTCGTTTCTCTTTTCATCTCTTTCTCAATCTATGTCGCTCCATGTTTCAGTGGTCTTGACACCAAAATGACCAAAAAATAGTTTTGCTATTGTGTGTGTGTGTACTAATGACTTGATTTCCATAATGTTTCAGTTTGTCTGACAAAATGTTTGTTTGACAGTTGTTTGGGCCAAATGCAGAAGAAATCATACAGCACTGCTTTCACTGCTGAAATTCATATCTCAAACATGCTTTTATTTCACCATCTCTCACACAAAACAGAACACTTCATACACAATACCAGCATGCAAAGTGTTAGAGAAAGTGTAGTAACTAGCTCTCTGCTTTCCACGATGTTTCTGATTGGCCTGATTTCTCTGGTGTGAAGTTGCTGGACAGGTTTATCACCTTTGTAATGAAAATGAGTTTCTGGGCTTTAGAATCTTCTTAAAGAGAGAGTAAAACAGATGAAAGGAACAACAGGGTGGGGAGAAGTGGAAAAATGGATGGCTACAGTGGGGGAGGAGGTGGGTAGTGGGGGTGGGTGGGGTTTTTACAACATATACGAATACTAAAAGACCGAAAAGTGCATTTATTATATTTGATAGTGCTGTTTTCTAAGGCAAGCTTAACTGTTGCTCATATTTTCTGTCTGGGATTTTTCTTAAAGAGCAAAACCTGACTCGAAACTGTGCACTATCTGTGAGTAAATGACGATGTCTCTCATCACGTGACTTGTTGAGAAATGTGCTATTGCTTTCCTAAGTGATATACCAAATGAACTAATTCCTTACACTCGAATAGATGGAGGGGTCCTGGGAGGGTGGGCTTTAGTCAGTAAGTTCTTGAACACTTCAGCAACCACATATCACTGTTTTAGAACTTCAGTCATTGCAGTGTTTATTTGATATTTTCTGTATTTCTTTGCTATTGTTTGTAAATGACAAAGATAGTAAGAGATTGTGATGGGTGTGTGTGGTTATATATAGCTGTTTTGTGTCACACGTTCTTTGAAAGCTAATGAAGAAAGTGCTGTTAGTGGATTAGAGCAGTGGTTCTCAAACTGGGGGTCGTGGCCTGCTGGGGGCCGCCAAGATGGTTCCAGGGGGCCACAGATTTTGTGGCATTTTAGAAATATAGATATTTATCATAAATTTTGTGCAATCAAACATCAGAAAAACAATGCCACCAACCAAAAGAATTGATGTTTTAGCATTGTTTAACTGAATATTTTGAATATATTGAAATTTTTTAAGATTATAAGTCTTTATTTGCTGCAAAGCAATGCACTCTACACAAAGGGGGCCTTACAACAAAAAAGTTTGAGAACCACTGGATTAGAGGCAGGGAGAGTAGATAAGATGTGTCTGAGAAATGAGAGAGCATTAACTGATGAGATGGAGATGGTGAGAGGCCCCAGAGGTCCATATGAGGATGAGCGAGACCTGAACATCACAGAGAAGAGAGGGCGATCTCAGCAGTACGTTAACCAGTGCTGCACGTCGTGTGATGTGTTTTAAACTCTTCAGTCTGTTTCCCGGATGCGAGTGTGGTTGTAGGGTAGTGCTGGAGTCGTGTGTGCTTGTGTAATGTGTGTGCTTTTATGGAGTGCATGTGCTTTTGTTCAGATCATTTTTGGCAGCAGGGAGTTCCTGTTGTTTAGGTAACCGATTGCATGTAAACACACTGTAGGTGTGAAGTGAATTTAGAAATCTGCAAATCCTTTTAGTTGTTGATATTGTAGATCGATAGTATGGACTAAAAGAGCAGTATTAAAGGAACAGTACACCCAATAAAAAAAAAAAATTCTGTCATCATTTGACACAAATCTATAGTTGTTACAAATCTATATAAATGTCTTTGTTCCGATGAACACAGAGTAAGATATTTGGAAGAATGCTTGTAACCAAACAGTTCTTGCCCACCACTGACTACCATTGTAGGAAAAATTGCTTTATACATTTCTTTGTTCTGCTGAACATAAAAGAAGATATTTTGAAGAATGTAGGAAAGCAAACAGTTACCATTGTCAATTTTCCTACTATGGTAGTCAGTGGTGGCCGAGAACGGTTTGGTTACAAGCATTCTTCCAAATATCTTTCTCTGTGTTCATCGGAACAAAGCAATTTGAACAGATTCTCATTTTTTGGCTGAACTGTTCCTTTAACCTGACACATGGATCTGGTTCGTGTGTGTGGACTTGGTTTTTATATGTTAGTGGGGACCTAAACCTGAATGCACACCAACTCATGGGGACCCGTGTCACTGTGGGGACCAAAATTGAGGTCCCCACGGGCACAAAACCTTATAAATTGTACAGAACGATAATATTTGAAAATCTAATAATGCAAAAAGTTTTCTACGATCTTTAGGTTTAGGGGTTGGGTTAGGGGATAAAATATACAGTTTGTACAGTATACAACTCATTACGCCTATGGACTGTCCCCACGGAGATGATAAAACATACGTGTGTGTGTGTGTGTGTGTGTGTGTGTTTGTCCTTGAGATAAGTCAACGAGAAGATGGAGCAGCTCTGTTTGTTAAGGGTGTGACCTTTGACCCATAGATTGATCTCATTGGAACATCTCACACGGCTCGGTCGTTGTCACCGTCCGTGACAACAGTTATTCTAGTTATTATTATCAGGAGTGGTAACCATAAATTAGTTCAGTGTGTTGTAGCATGTCATATTGGCTTATTAAATATTATCTAAGCATAAAACATGTTATTTGCAAAAGTTCTTTAACCATTGTTGATGTGATCGATTGGGTTTGTAAGCAGATAATGGTAGTCTGACTTTTTTACCTTGCATTTTTCTGGGCTTACGTTGAACACAGTACATGCTGTGAGATGTCAAACAAACAAAGAAGATGACTGTGTGAAGTATCGTCTGTCCCCCGGGGTGGACAGGAAACGGATAGACTGAATTACATCTGTGTGTGTGGAGAAGGAGCAGTGGACTAGTGAGAGCAGATGTCGAGAGGTGTGAGAGACTGCGGTCGGTGGGTAGATGAAGGGAATGACTGTGTGTAAAGAGAAGATAAAAGAAGTTAAGCGGAGTCCAAAAGTCTGAGCTAACTGACAAGACTGCTTTTTTATAGTTTATTACTCAACATTTGTGATCCTGTAGCTCAATCGCTAGAGCATTGCATTGCAAAAGTCATGGGTTTGATTTCTGTGACACAAAAAAAGGTATAGCTTGAAGTCACTTTTTTTTATATGTTTATTGCTTTTTAATTAAACAAACATAACTTCACAAATTATAACAAACAGCATTCACATCATTTCAATCATCAAAAAAAGGAATGGAAACAGACAAACAAACAAAGAAAATAATAATAAAATACATAAAAAACACACATCTTTAAGGCCTCCTATTACAGGACACAAATTATACGTATTCTTACATAACTTCCGTTATCCCATTGAACATGTCTTCATTCTCATTTTCTATAAAAGTTATAAAGGGGTTCCAAGCATCTTCAAAAGCTTTATATTTTCCTTGAATTAATATACGTTATTTTTCTCCATTGACATATTTAGTACCATCTCTCTAAACCACCTCTGTATTCTTGGTGCCTCTAGCTTTTTCCAATGAAGTGCAATAAGGCGTTTAGCTTGCAAAATACACATAGAATTAAAATGTATTCTCTTGATTTAAGATTATTAGGATATAAATGTAATAAAGCTTCTGTAATAAAGTCACTTTGAATAAATAATGTACATTTTTATTTTTTAGCAAAAAGGGACATTTTCAGAGAGGAAAAGTTGAAAAATATATTGGAATTTCACATTTCCACATTGCAGCAAAGGTTTGCAACCAACCCAGGCTTTTGCACTGGCACCCACATACCAAAAAACCAAGCTCCGCCCACTCCACAAGTTTGTGCATATAAGCGTCCTTTTAAGGTTCACACGCGCTGCAGGTATGTAGGGTATGCTCAAAGCTGCCATATCATGTCTTGGAAACATTTTTTTTCCGGGCACGGCTTAAGTTGTTTCCGTATTCCTGTGAGAACAAATGATAAAAGAAAGCAAGTGAAGGTAAAAGCTTGAGAGGAATCCAAGACATCATGAGATAGTTTACCAGTGTGTATACAAACAGTTATGTAATTTTCCACATTCTTACATACACCTGATGAATCAGAGACAAATACTTATTTGCGTCAGAGCTCCAGTGTTGACCTTGTTTTTCTGATAAGTCCCCTCCCTGAAACTTTAATACCCATGACCAAAAAAAGCATTTGGTTTGTTTAGCATCAGTTTATGGTTTTTAGGTCAGTCTCACAAGATAAAAGCCTTTCGATGAGCAAATGCAGTATATTGGTCTCATCTGAACTAATATATCCAATAAAAAAACATATATCTATCTAATAATAATATCTAATATTATCATTCATCCCGAATCTGATTGTGTGTTTTCTTTGATTTCAGACTAAATCGTGGCGGAAGATAAAGACCATGGTGCACTCTCCATTTGTGTCCTTTAAGAAACGTTATCCTTGGGTTCAGCTTGCTGGCCACGCAGGTATTAACACATCCCGTTTATTATCCCTTCACTCTAAATAAAGAAAAACAACATAACGGCCGGCATTATAACGAACCCGACAAAATTCACACATTTTTTCCTGTGTGTGTGTGAAGGAAATTTCCAGGCGGGTGAGAACGGAAAACTGTTGAAGAAGTACTGTCAATGCGAGCAACTGTGCCTTCAACAGCTGATGAATGATAAACTCCGACCATTTGTACCTGGTTACTATGGTGTCGTGCAGCACAATGACCAGGATTACAACTTGATGGATGATCTGCTGGCTGAATTTGACTCTCCTTCGATCATGGATTGCAAGATGGGAAGCAGGTGAGGGAGAATAGATTAAAAAATAAAAGTAGTCCAATGAAATTCTGTGAAAATTTGCTTCGAAGTCACATGTGAGCACGTATAGAAAGAAGATACTACCATCTGCACGTTCACACGATCAGGCTGCAAGAAGCAGGAGGGTGGGTAATACATGAGGGCTGTGATCAGTTTGATTGACGGTTCGGTTTACTTTACCACAGGACGTACCTGGAGGAAGAGCTTATGAAGGCCCGTGAGCATCCTCGCCTGAGGAAGGACATGTATGAGAAGATGGTAGCCGTGGACCCAAGCGCTCCCAGTCCTGAGGAGAGAGCCCAGCAGGCCGTTCTCAAACCAGACTACATGCAGTGGAGAGAGACGCTGAGCTCAACAGCCACTTTAGGCTTTCGAATAGAGGGCATCAAGGTGGGAGATATGACACTGACTATCACTTGATCTTGTGACCTGAGGCAATGCAAAATGGAACGTTTTTTTTTACTGTGTATATTTTACATCAGTGAAATATGACTGGTTATCTGTTTAAAGCATTAGGCTATAGTCTTTTTTAAAACATGCAAATATTTCTATGCAGGAATAAATGGTGGTTACAACAGATGTTGCAGCTAATTGCAACTCTGCTATTTACCGATAGTTTGACTATCATTTGTAATCTGCAGAATGTTTTTGGTCTCATTATTGTAAAATAAGGTTCTATACATTTAACATTGGTTGATGCATTAGGTGCATAGCAATGACCAGTCTTTTTTTTACAGCATCTATTAATTTGGTTAATTTATAAATGAAGAGTTTGGTTCCAAAATGAGATGTTAGTTAGCTGTATTTTTTTATTTATTATTAGTTAATATGGTTTAAATCAAAACAAACCAACTGCAGTTTGATTGATATTAATTGGAACACACAATAAAAAAACATGATTTTTGATTTTTTTTTAAACTGAGACATCTCATTTTGGAACCAAACTCTTCAAATATACGTCCGTCAGTTCATGTTAGTTCATAATACATTTTTTTAATATATATATTTTAATTAAATTAAATATTAGCACAAATAAACTCAAACCACATGCAATAAATGCTTTAAACATAGTTCATTGTTAAGTTAGTGTTAACATATTATACAGTGTTGTCGCTTTTTTTACACAGAAGCATAACCATTACATGTTCCCTCTTTTTAGAAAGCAGATGGTACCTGCAACACCAGCTTTAAGAAAACCAAGTGTAAGGAGCAGGTGATGAAGGCCTTGAATGACTTTGTGGATGGAAACACACAGTTACTGGTTAGTTGCTCCTGAAGAAATGTTGGTTACACTTTGTTGTGCAGTATGTGTATTTACAAAACAAAATATTTGCAACTACATAAAAAGTGCTTGTACATGAAGACAGTTGAATAAAGTGCTACCAAAATGTTCATTGCTCTTATATTTCCTGTTATATATTCATCTTATATAGTAAATTCCTATTTTATATAATGCCAATGAATTTTTGTGTTGTATGTTGAGTGATGGGTGGTGTATGTAGTTGATTTTGTCTATATTGATTTATTTGCTGTGGGGTTAATCCTTCATCTGTGTAAACTAAGGACTGAACCTTTTATTGTGGAATGGACAGTTTGAAACTGATTCTCATTCTTCTTCTACTGTTTGTTTAGAGAAGTTACCTGCAGAGACTGGAGGAATTACGCTGCGTTCTAGAAATATCAGACTTCTTCAAGACGCATGAGGTGAGGAGTTGGTTCGTTGCATGCCTGCACTAAAACATCTCCGGAATTCGTTTTTCGTAAGCTCAAAAAGTGTATCCCATTCATTTGAAGAAATCCTTCTCTTTATTTCCAGGTGGTTGGGAGTTCTTTGCTCTTTGTGCATGATGCTTCCGGCCTGGCCCGAGTCTGGATGATTGACTTTGGTAAGACAGTCAAACTGCCATCACCCCAAACCCTTGACCACCGCACGCCCTGGGCAGAGGGAAACCGAGAGGACGGGTACCTGTGGGGTCTGGACAATCTGATTCAGATCTTCGGTGAAATGTTGCAGAACTCTTAATCCCGGTCCTGATGGATGCGTTGTATCTGGTTCAAACCTGAAGGACATAGAGGATCGATGGGTCTGTTCTTCTAGCTGGAGGTGCACGATGGATATTAAACCTGAGATGACCGTGCTCTTTGTCTCTGTGCTGTTGGGGGAGATGCAAAGACAACCATTTACAAATGGATGGAAAACTGGAGCTGTTGGCCAGAATTTTGAAATTCAGTGGTCAGCAAAGTTTGCGTTGTTCTGTGTAGAAACTCCACAAGAGTCAAAATACACTGATACTGAATGAGAACAGACAGTGAAGAGATACAGACGAGGATCAACTACATGATGTCTGTTTTGTTTTTTAAGGGCACACAGACATGTTTATTCTTTTAAGAATATTTGCTTAGTTTTCATGTGCTTTTTTCTCTTTTTTTTACCTTAAGGTATGTTGACAACACTATTAGACTGGAAATTTGCTTTGTTCATTTGTCTATTTGGGTTTCCACGGTTATGTAAATAAGTTATTTAATTGTATTGACGGTGCTTTTTATAAGCTTTATATGTTTATATTTTTAACATTCTGGTTTTGTTATATGATTATTTAGATTTAGTTTCAATTCACTTTATTTCCATAATCGCTATCATGTCTGTAACGTCTATTAATATTCTGCAGGAACTGAATCATGGAAACGTTTTAATTTTGAAACTGTTCAGTTTACTATATAAAGATATCAAATGTAAGTGTAGATAGAAGTTAAACATTAAATTACTATCAAATAGCAGAATTTGACTGTCAGTAAGGTAGTCTTACTTTTGGAAATTTTTACTTCAACACTATCTGTCTTTCATGACCGTGAGAATGAGGATGATCAAGGGTTCTCACCAGGATTGAATTTAGTCTATTTAGTGACCAGATAGCACAGAGTTAGCATTCTTCAATACAGCCACGGTTACAAAAAATGTGTAACAAGCACACCCACATTATATCGTTGTTTTGTCTTGTGTTTTTGATGCAGTAGTTTAATCTGTTAAATTAATTTTGTGCTGGTTGAGTTGCTTTTTGAGGTGACCTACCGGCCACCTGACTGCAGTGTTCACTTTGTGTTGTCTTGGTTTAGTTTATAGGATACGTTAGGATATATATATCAAAATATCACTTAATTTACACAGAACAAATTTGACAAATTAGCTCCACAATCTGGTGGAAAGTTTGTTGATATGCATGAGAAGCGTTGTGGCATTTTTGGTTGCTCAAATTTGGTGCTGTGGTCAGTAGAAACATTTCCTGCTTTCATCAGGCCACAAGCTGTTATTCTTAAAAATTTAATTGGAACACATAATAAACATAAAATATCCTCTTGCACAACACCAAACCCACGTTATTAATGTTTAAAAATTAAAATCCGGTCATCATTTACTCACCCTCTTGTCATTTTAAACCTCTATGACTTTCTTCTGCAGAACACAAAAGAAGATATTTTGAAAAATGTTGTTAACTTTGAAATGACAAAAGGGTGAGTAAATGATGACAGAATTTTTTATTTGGGGTGAACTATCACTTTAACCCTCCTGGCCTGTTTGACGTCACCATACGTCATGATCTTTATTTTTTTTGTTTGGCTTAGATGTTCTTTTGACTTGAGCAGGCCTGTACGTGTCAGTTGGTTAGTCTGTCAACATTCCGACATTCCATGTCTCTGTATTTTTCCTGTCTGTGGAGACAATGACTTTGAGACTCTTCTTGAAACCCATTGCCTTCTTTAAAGTATTACGTATTGTTCAAATGGCTTTTTGGAGGACATTTTTATGAGAATGAGAACTGGATGCATTGCTTTGGTGGGTTGTTGGGCCCATTCAAAACAGTGTGAGTGTTGAACTTGCCGTCTCCTATGTGTGCTCAGGTGTACTTCAATGTCTGTTCTCTTGAAAGCCAATCCAATAAACTGGAACTGTTATTGTTTAATATGTTTCGGCGGTTTCATTTCCTTATTCACCATTAATTTAAGAGAATGATTGCAGATACATCCAATGATTATGGGCTTAATATATAAAATATCATTTTAACTTGAGAATGAGGGCGAAGGTACAAGCAGTTACCCTTGCAATCAAAACGACTAATATCTGGATTGCAAGGGTATCGTAAATGCCATATTCTGGTGGTGTTTCCTTTGGCGTAATTTCCGGTTCAGAAAAGCTCTTCCTTTACACAACGTATGACTTGAGTAGTTCTGAAACTTTGGGATTACATCATAAAGACAAACATTTTGTTCTTTTGGATAGCAGTAAATGACATATTTGTGTTCAGGAAATCATGTTGAGCAACATATTTGGTTTGTTCTGACCTGAATGTTCAAGCTGAAACTTCTTAATAGAGCCTCACATGAAGCAAAGATACTAAACCAAAAAGTTAATGGTGAAATTATTTAAAGTGCTACATAAACATTTAATGGGGAAGCAAGAAATCCCAAAACAGAGAATGCATCTAAAAATGGAGAACATGTCATTTTTATTCTTTCAAACAGGCTCTGCATTGTGCAAAATAAATTCATTTTATACTTTTATTTTACTTTGTAAAACTTTTATATAGAGAACAATAAAGCGATAAGACAAGAGTACAGATTGTGTGCAGATTCTGTTTAAGCATATACAATTCTTATAATAAACATGATTACACTTTTCCAAAAATTTTGTAAAACTTCTACTAAACTTTAGTAGAAAGACCTTATTACTTTATTGCAGACACCAGGTCATAACTGTGAGGTCTGTCCTTTAAATTCATCTTTAATATCTTTACATTGTAACTATGAGGACATCTAGTGGTTGATGTCTAAAACACAGGTGTCACAATCCACTGGCGACCCCACAAGTCTTCTGTGTTATTTCTGATCAGGCAGGAGTGCTTTGTGTGAAGTAACACCACCTCACCTGCGAGACCCTCCTGCACCCCGCCAGAAGGAAGCACATACTGTGTCCCATCATTGACCCTCTGAGGGTCCATCTCTTTGAGCTGGGTGTTACTCTGTGCCACTGTCTCAAACTTCCACAGCTGGTAGCGTAGGCTCTTTCCCTGTTTAGCCAGAACATACACTTCTTCAATACGGTCAGTTGGCCAGGAGACACAGGCTCCGTTGTGAGACAGATGCAGCCAGGGAAGCGTGATGTCAGGCGGGAAGAGTTTGCCGTCCACACACCCCTGACTTAAGCCCAATAATATACCTGGATAAATATTGATAGATTGAAAATGAGCTATTTTAAATTTTATCCTTAAAGTATAATTAAATTGTCACTTATAAATGAGTTTTTTGTTGTTGTTGTTAATTGTTCGTTATTCAGTCTTACCTGAGACAACTGCCCAATGGGCTTTGTGGCCATTGCGTAGACAGGGCTCATGATTAAAATCCTCATCATATCTGTGCCAATGCAGTCAGGGAAAAAATACATTCTATAGAAATACAAACATCATTAAATTTTCACCGGTAGCAAGGATACGGTACGAGAACAGGCTGTCCGCTAGAGAGATGTTTCAGAATGATGGTAGTGTTGTCTGTCATCATGCCCCCAGATAACCTCTGAACTCTGCACCCGCATACTTCTTCGGCCAGCTTGGCCATGTCACTGGCTAATTCAAAACAAAAAAGCTGATAACTCGCAAAACCTTATAGCATTTAAAAAAGTGTTTTTAATTTATAAACATTCTTGACAGAGTTCCCAAAGAGTATTTTCTGTTTCTTCTACATGCTCGGCAGAATAACTTCCATTAATCCAGTAAAACACAAAACTGCGGTGACGTTAATAATATTTTGTCCATATATAACAGTTGTCCTTTAGTTACTATAAGTACCAGAAAACATTTCTCCTTGTGCGGTGTATCCTTTGTCTTTTGCAGTTTGGACCACTGTATCCATGGAGACGATCTTAGGAGGCTGCAGTAAATGAGCTGCCATCCATAAGGCCACAAGGCCACATCTTGACATACATAGAAAAGTTATAAGAGACATGATCAGTACAACAACCGCAAGGCAAAGTAACAAAAGTGATGTTTAATTTGGGTCATGGTAACTTACTGTGGCCCATCTTGAATGAGTGATGGCACATACTTATTGAACAGCAACCACTGTACATCCTTTCTGAAACTTCAGGGAGAAATTGTATAGTAAAACTGAAGGTAAAGAAAAAGGTCTGTTTCACACGTGATTTTATTTTAAACCTGTTACCTGCTTTGTCTCTGTCCTATAATTATCTTTGCTTCTTCATAGTCTCCGTCCACTGGACTCTTTCCTTCAGCAATAGCCTGGTAAAGTTTCTTCTTGCTGGACCCTGAGGGAGTCAGTGATAAGGGTGGGGGAAGTGGGGGTGGAGGAGGTGCTGCAAGCTTCTGCGCTGACATACTGACATTCACACTAGAAAATAAATAAAAAGAGAAAGCTTTAAATGACAATATTCACTAGTATAGTAACGTACATTACGTTAAACGGTGTCATCATGAGCATGGTATTACAAGACAGGTTATCTAATTAAATCGGCATCAAAATGACGCTATGAATACGCACGATGTTTATATAATATGATCATATAAAATGAGACGAACCCTCGCCACCGTTGACAATTTATTTCTTTGTTTTCCAGGACATGGCTGTGATCCCTAAGTTACTTCACCGGTGCGGTAAAAACAGGGTAACGTTACATAGTGAATACCAAATAAGGACATGCATTCATGGTAGTGAGAAAGTCAATTAAAATAAAACAGGCGCTCAGTCAAACACATTTCAACATCATGCACGTCCTGTTTACAAAACAAAACTATATTTATTAACGTTTCCTATAATGACTAGAAAATGCATTTCTAGTTTCTGTTCAATAATGTGACACCACCCGAACACAATACAGTGTAACACGATCCCGATGACCCGCCTCTATCCAAAGCAGTACCCAATCATACGTCGCTTAGCGCCGGAAATTCCGACCAGACTACCAATCAAGCGATTAGTCAGAAGATCTTCTGTCCAATCAATTCCTCATATTTTTAGAGAGGCGTGTTTTTAAGGCGGAAGTTGTGTGCTTTTAATATTCCGTGTGCGTTAATTCATGTTTGCAGTCGACCGCCTTTCTTTGAATGTAAGTAAATTTTCCCTTTTGTTGTTGATTTTCAGTTTTATTTTATTTTGAAGTTCGCGTTATCTGTAGCTGGGTTTTGTCGTTGTGTTAGTTGGTTTAGTTATCTGTTTAGGAAGTGGAGGGCTTTTGAACAACGAGGTCGATCAGTCGTTTTTAATTGTACAAATAACGTAACGTTACAATTAAATACACATCGTTTCTTATTGTCTCCGTATGGGGTCTTTTTCTCTCCGTTTATCAATTACCTGTTTGTGTTTTATTACCTGAAAACGTTTAATATCTCTTATTTGCCTTTCTTCCAGAATCATGGCTGGCCAGGAGATGCGTCTCAACCACACCATTTACATCAACAACTTGAATGAAAAGATCAAAAAAGATGGTATTGGGCGGTCTTTTAAACTAGTTTGTCTTGCTTGCTTTACCGTCACCCTTCTGTTCATGTTCTGATCGATTTTTTTTGTCTTTTACCTCTTTTATTAGAACTGAAGAAGTCGCTGTATGCTATATTCTCACAGTTTGGTCAAATCCTGGACATCCTTGTTTCTCGTACACTGAAAATGAGGGGTCAGGCCTTTGTGATATTTAAAGAGATAAACAGTGCTTCTAGTGCTCTCCGGTCTATGCAAGGCTTCCCATTTTACGACAAACCCATGGTATGGTATATTATTTCAATATTAAAAATATAACATGTCAAATTGAGCTATTATCTGTGTCTAAATACTTTTGTCTACTTCAGCGCATTCAGTATTCAAAGCTGGACTCTGACATTATTGCCAAGATGAAGGGTACGTATGTTGAGCGAGACCGTAAGAAGGAAAAGAAAAAGCCCAAAGCCCCAGAGACATCTTCTGGAAAGAAAAATGCTGCTGCCACAACTGCCATGGCTGGAGTACCAGCAGCTATGCCTGTAAGTATATGTGGTGGTTTTAACATGACATTTTTAAAAGGGGCAGTCCTGGCCTAATGGTTAGAGAGTGGGACTCGTGACCAGAAGGTTGCCGATTCGATTCCCAGGGCCGGCGGGTAACGACTGAGGTGCCCTTGAGCAAGGCACCTTACCCCTACTTGCTCCCCGGGCGCTGCAGTGATAGCTGCCCACTGCTCCGGGGGTACGTGTGTTCACCACTTGCTGTGCGTGTGTTCACTACTCTCTGGATGGGTTAAATGCAGAGGTCACATTTCGGGTATGGGTCACCATATCTGACTAATAGGTCACTTTCACTTTTTTTCACTTTTAAAATGTTGATTGCTTCTGATTTTAAACTAGTTAAGTATTGCTTATCAAATGTACAATGTTTTTGGGACTTTAAAGGGAATGCAACCCATGAGCCAAGCCCCTCGCATGATGCCAATGCCCGGCCAGCCTCCTTACATGCCTCCCCCTGGTATGATGCCGCCACCTGGCATGGCACCTGGACAAATGCCTCCAGGTGCAATGGCACCAGGCCAGATGATGCCTGGGCAAATGCCCGGCCAGATGTCACAACAGGTATGAGTTTGAATTGGAATAAAGCTGGGGTTTGGTTTTTGGTTTTGTTTTAACATTTTTTTCCCTGTAGGTTTCAGAAAACCCTCCCAATCACATCTTGTTTCTCACCAATCTTCCAGAGGAGACCAACGAACTTATGCTGTCCATGCTTTTCAACCAGTGAGTATTTACATGCCATGCTTGTAAACCTAGTTTGTTCAGTGCTGTGGGGTTTTTATTTTGCTGGGTTGGTGACCTTAGACAATCCTCATAGATTACTCGTAGAAATAGTTCTTTATGCTGCAATTACCTTATATAAATAGTGTTGCTTTCAAATATTTAAAGGTATCATGTTTATGAATTTTTTAGGAAAGCTCATGGATGAATAAATTGAAGACGAGAACAAATGTTGTGCTATTTGTAGCAAAGTATGTGTAATTTTCTTAATGAGGATGTCTCTTTTGTCACAGGTTCCCTGGGTTCAAAGAAGTTCGGCTCGTCCCTGGTCGCCACGATATCGCCTTTGTGGAGTTTGATAATGATGTGCAGGCCGGTGCAGCCAGAGAAGCTTTGCAAGGCTTTAAGATCACACAAAGCAATGCTATGAAAATATCTTTTGCAAAGAAATAAGCCATGTGTGCAAAAATACTCACTCATACATGCAAACAATTTGAAAAATGCCCGTTTCCCATAGACCTGCCTTTATACTTGCATTCAGGGTTTTTATGGGAGTCCTCATACACCATTCTTAAAGGAAGATGGACTGTTAATTTGATCTTTGTTGGGATTTGCTCCGTTATGTTTGTACTGGACAATACAAGGTAAGGAGTAAGTGAAGGTTCATTTCCATTGCTGCATCTTTTTACTGATGTTTCCAATTATTTGAGATGGTTGACTTTGAGTTTGTATGTATCTGCATTTTATTTTTTACTCCAATTGTCTTCTAAAGCATTGCACCCAGAGTCTGGTCCCCAGACACTGTACCTGGAGCTTTGTTCTTTTAATTAAATGTTTTGTTTTAAAAAAATTTTTCCTCATTGAATGAGACATAGCATACACATGCTGATATGAAACAAATATTTCAGATTTGTGGTTGGATGAGTTGTTCTTAAAGTCTTTAAATGTGTGTCAAGCTAATTTGCTACTACGTGTGTTGCGGTGGGTGTCACAAAGTGCAAACTGTTTCTTTGCGCAAGACATGAGGGATTCATATACAGGCATTTGTGGTCATAAATTGAGTGATGAATGAAAGTGAAATGAAAGCAGATTTAATGTTTTATACAGTTTTTGTGGCCATTTTTTAATGCACATTCTGTCTGTTAGATTGCTTTTGATGGACAAATAACTCGCATTCTTTCTCCATATTGTATTGGAGGTAATTAACTTTAAGGAAATATATTATATCTAATAATTACGAGCTATGTCATAAGGCATGTCTTTAGTTGTGTTGTGACCTAAATGACGAGGTCAACTTCTTTTTTGAATAGGCTGATGTGCATGCCTCATTTTTCCCAAGTCTTTGCACACGGCCTTGAGAAAAACCTGACCTTAACTGCTGGTGGGTGTGTTTCATGCGACTGGCATCATGCCTACCAGTTTGTTGTCCACCAACACTGCCCCCTTTGAGTCACAGAACAGACACACATCTCATCCCAGGGAAGTGTGGGACACAGCTGTCCTCACACATGTCATATGACCAACGACAGGTTGGTCAGTTTGAAAAAATAACACATTGCACATTGTATTATCACAGTGCCTTGTTTTAAATCTGTTTACCCACATTGGAAATGGGTTGAAGTGTGTTTATAGACTGTGTCTGGGAATAGTTGGTTTTTCGTAAATAGTTTACGATAACTGTATATTTTTAACATTGGCTTCATACATTTTCAACTTTAAGTCCCGAGTTGCAGTTCAGACTATGACCAGAAGATGGCAACACATCTCCAAACAGCAGTGCTGTCAGATGAGCACAGGTGTAAACCAATAGCCGTATGAGAGACTGGACCCGTCAGAGCATCGACTTTTAACATCAGCTCTCAGGCATCTATTAAAATGAATTAAAATTCAGTTGGTATCGGGGTCAGCGGCACTCTATGCTAATCTCAGCCGGACGTGAAGAGCCCTCTGTTCTGACCCTGGGTCAGTCCGCTTTGGGAAATAACCGGTTGGTAGGCATGTGCGTCCATTCCGCCGGGGTTAGGGGTGGAAACAGGATTCAGTCAAAAAAATTGGCTCATTATATTTTCTGCATAAAGCAGTTGCTTTGTGTGGTAGCATGTGCAGCCATGCCTTCGAAGACATTGAAAACGAGTGAATTTTTTCCAATAAGTCATGCCAATCATTTCAAGAAAATAGAACATGTGTTGTATGATTTCTACTAACCATGGCAGATACCTTTTTATGTATTGTAAAACCATAGTCTAATATAGTAATATAGCAAGTTCTGCTCAAAAACATTGTTAGTAGGCTATACACTTTTACATTACTACTATTTTAACTGGACATTTTACTATAATAACTCCATGGGTAGATTTTTGGAGACGATAACTTTTTGCTAGGGCATGGCATGCAGGGCAAAATTATTGTTTTTATTAAATTTTCAGTAAATGTGTAGTAACCATGTTTTTGGTGTTATCTTTTGGTCATTATTTACCATGTTAAAACCATGGTTAATTTGTTGTTATCATGGTTAACCATGTTTCCTTTCTGTAGTAAAACCATAGTTCATTATATAAATCAGAATGGCATATATGGTATAACGACGGCAATGACCAACTATCATTATTGGAAATACGCTTTAATGTAGTTATTTTTACACATTTGTAACCCCATAAACATAGGCCTACTAGAAGTGCATTAAATGAGTTTATTTCCAGTGTATTCTAGAGTTTCGAGGCAGTGTGTGTGGTCCTTACTGTAAACAAAAAATATAAATCCTACAAACTAACAACCATGCGCATTCATTTTGGAAGCAGCAAGGACCCCACAAACATTGTGAATAGTCCGGTTTGGGTTTACAGTTTAACCCAACGACCTAATGATGATTCAGAAAAAACACACCGCCTCCACTTTGGTGATGCGACCATAATGAACATGCGCACTGAATGTATCCAGTCTCTGACTGTGTCTTTTGTCCTGTTTAACAGACTCTTAATTGGCGCCGTGGCTCTTTGATCACGCAGATTAAGTGAAATGTGAGAGCCATTATTCCTGAACAGCCGTGGGAATACACATGGAAACAAACCACAAGCAAAAATGTCCATACTAGTGTATTACAGGTCCGCTGAACGCGTGACAACAGAAAATCGATTAAAAGTTTAATTTTCTTTTTAAAACCGTTAGTAATTAATGTACTGTAGTAATGATCACAACTGGGTAGGGGTGTTTTTTTCTCTTCCTACGGACTTTTTTCTGACTGAATCCCCAAATACTAATGACGCGTTAATTAATTGCCATCAGGATCCAAAGGGAATACGGACAAGGTGGCGGGTATTCCCATTCAGAGGACACACCCTCTGTCAACTCTAACTGCTAGTGTTTCCCACGGTGATGTCTGCTTGCGCAGAAAAGCGCACCATCGCTCATCGTTCGCTCTTTCCTGTGCGATTTCACTTCGCTTTCATCACAGGTTTATAATTTGTCGCTGCGCCAAAGGCATCGGAACGAAACAGCCCAGCCGTGCGCGCACGGAGGTTACGCCAGGGTAAAGAACTGCGCTTTCAGTGGGTGGGAAAGTAAATGAGATGAAAACTCAGGTCAGTGAGCCAGCAGGTCGGGCATTCAAAGCTTCTTAACCGTGGCAGGTGGAAGAAGGAAGAGCTAGAGGAGGAGGAGGAGGTGAACCCACCCTGGACTCCGCACGGAGTGTGGAAAGCACCGGTGTGCGAGACAGATAGGTGGTCTGACCATCTACCCGTGCACCGCTTACCAAAATTAGTTTTGCTCATTTTCACGCAGTTCTCTTCGAGATGGACAGATTAACAGTGTATAAGCGTCTTTAAGCAGGAGGTGCTGTTCCGTACGCGCAAAACAAGTCAGAAAATGTCTGCAGTGAGAATGTACAGGGACCGAAAGAGTTGGCACTCCTGGGAGAAATCGGGTATGGACAGAAGGAGTGATGTTAGGGCGATGATAAAGGATGTAGACCGGGGACAGCAATGGACCGTGATCTTTCTGGTGTCGCTCGCTCTGCAGCCGCAGGTAAGCCGCCGATTACGCGCTATTTCCAGCCGCCCTGCCTTGACCTTATTCACGATTGTTTTTGTCCAAAATACTGTCAAAAGACTTTCCTTGCGGGTAGTGCAGTTTTTCTACTTTATGACCTTTTATAAAAGATTTGCACACATTTGGAAGAGAGACCTGCGCTTTTCTGCCACCTTTTGGAGACACCTGTTGTTCCATCTTTCTTTGTTGCGCGCTGCTCTTGTCGCTCCTATGGGTGTGTTGCTCTATTTTTCATACGGATATTTTATTCTCACACGCTCAGTCTTGGTCAATCTACAGTATATCTGACGCATACGGGAATGTGTTATTGTAAAACTGTGTTTGTGTCCATAAACTATATATTTACACTAATAGAATTACAAACAAACCTAAAATATTTGTGTGTACATTTTTGTACAAGAAAGACAATCATTCCTCATTTACTTCATTTATATTGCATTGTTTGTCTGTTTTGAGAGAGGCTTATTGTTAATTTCATTATGTTTACATTAGGCAGTTAAGTAGCAGCCATGATGCTTTTATAAAGAGAAATGACTCTCTTTGTGGTCTACACATGCTACACATCCCACCCCAGCCACCTACTATTCAGGGCTACGAGGTCTCCGCTGGGATTGTTGGCCTGCTGTTGAGGGCAGACCCTTGGTATGGAAACCCTTTGAGTTCAAAGACTTTATGTGGGTTCTGGTGGGTCACTGCTGTATGAACAAACCAGTCTTGACACTGAGTGTGAAACCGGCAAATATTTTGTTTGAGCAGTTGTTTGCAATGAGTGCTTTGATTCTGGAAAGCTTTGGAGATCCTTGGATAATATCGAAATACTTTTTTCATAGTGTGCTGTGGTATGCAGACAGATTTTCCCCCCATTGACTACCATAGTAGGAAAAATACAATGGGAGTCAAAAGTTCCCTAGAACTGTTTGCTGTCCTACATTCTTCAAAATGTCTTCTTTTGTGTTCAACAGAAAAAGAAAGAAAAATAATAAAGTATTTTTTCCTACTATGGTAGTCAATGGGGGGGGGGCACAATCTGTCTGGTTATAAGCATTCTTCCAAATATCTTTCTCTGTGTTCATCAGAACAAAGAAATTTATACAGCTGTTGAACAACTCGACGGTGAGTAAATGATGACAGAATTTTCATTTTTGGGTGAAGTATCCCTTTAAAGGATGGAAAGAATGATTCCTGGTTAGATCAGGAATGGACAGTAATAAAGATTATAGAAGAGTTACTATAGCTTTGGTGCATTTGGAAAAGGCATAATACAGTGACAGTTGGCCGATCCCAGTCTTTCAATCTGGTATTTATCCTCATAGAAATGAACGGTAAATATGTTCGGCAGTCTTTTTTGTTTTGAATAGCAGCATCCCTTTGTGTCTGATGTCGGCTCGCCGCAGTTCTGCGTGAATCTTTGAGAGGTTTTAATGTCTCGGTAATGAGCTCTGTGATGCAGCTCCACAAGAGAGCCTGCTGAAATACAGGTATGCCAGGAATGACCCTGGCAGAGGATCGAGGGAGAGGAAGAAAGAGAGATGGAGAGTGATGGCCGGTGGTCTATCTGCCGAGTGTTTGATGTGTCCATGTTTTGGGAGCAGGAATGGGACAACATGCCATGATGGAACAATGGGAGGACAGTGCAGCCATTCAGCGGCCCTGCTGAGATGTGGGGTTACAGGGAGAGGACAGGCACCACCGAGTCTTACTGTCTGACCCTGCCCGGAATGTCTCATTCACAGGAAAATCTGTCCGTGTGTGTGTTTGCCTCGAAGTTTTGCTCTGTATTATTCTATTATAAATAAAAAGTGTCTCACATAAGGCAGGTTGGACACCCACTGATTCTATCATTTTCAAAAAATGATTTTTTATCATTTTCTGCAGTTGAGAATAATAGCAAAGTTATAAAATCTATTATAGAAAACCAAAATACTCTCAATAGATCAAAACTAATGTTTGTCTGCATCTTTTCCCAAATTACAGCGCTGCATGTCCTCTCCACCTGCTTTATGATGTTCGTCCTGGGATCATTTCAAAAGAGTCGTGTAGACATTCTGGTCGCCTGCCTCAATTTATTTGATTTAGTTGCAAACAGTTTGGAAAAAACTATGTTTTCTCTGATGGTGAGAGAGAACCTGAAATGCCCTTCTGCAGAGCTTTACAGCGCATGTGTGTGTGTCCTGTCCTCCCACCTGAGAAATTCAGAGATGAATGGCAACAATGAAGATAGGAAAGTCCGAACATAACATTGAGCGAATGAGAAACCTGTTCCCAAGTGAAATAGCGAGGAGAAAAAAACGCTAGAGGTAGCGAGGGAACGATAAGAGCCGTGTTGTAAATGTCTTTTCCCTGAGGAAAGAGAGAGAAAGGCGAGGGGTATTGAGATAGGAAAAGAACAGAGGAAAAGGACGGGGAGTGAAAGAAAGACATAAAGAAGGAAGGAAGGAAAGAAAGAAAGAAAGAAAGAACAAGATGAGGTAAATAACCAGCGGGTAAAAGGTTGAGATAATGAAGTGAAACATGTGTGATTACAGTGGAGAAGAGAAGTGTATTTTTGCATTTGAATCAATGTTATCTTCACTTCTTTAGGTCTTAATCTGCCTTGAGATGCAAAGGCAACTAGAGTCAGTACCGTGTCGGTGAATAAGTTCCCTTGTGGTTTGTATTTGTGTTGTTTGTAGGTTGTTGGATGTGAACGAAACATCATGTTGTTTGGAGGCAATTACATGAAACGTATACAAAAAACAGATGCAAACCAACAGGGCCTGAGGGGCATGGACATATGTTTCCAGTAAAAAGTGTATGTTGGATATAGTTTCTGTGCATCCAGCAACGTTAGATTTTTCTCCATTTGTTGTGCATTTTATTGATATGTCTTAAAGGTTCACCCTAAAATGAAGTTTTTTATTCACCTTCATGTTCAAACTCTTCTTTTATGCATGTAAATCCTTCTATTGCTAACCACAGTTGTACTTTCTATTCTAAAACAACCAAAATAATATTTCACTTTCAAAAACATGTTCCTCACCTGCATACCAAACTCCAGCTATGATAAAACTGTAGGGAATATGAACAAGCAACAGAGAGAGAATTCACATTCATAACGCCTTTGCAGAGTGAACGTGCCGCTTTCCATTTTAATGCCTCCGTGGTCTCAGTTTAGTTCTTCTGTTTATTTTCCATTCATTAACTTTGCTGTTTTGGTGTTTAGGTGGCGTGCGCAGTGGGCACATTTGAAGTGCAGATCCGACAGTGGCTGAACCCTCAGGGCTCTCTACAGAACGGTCAGTGCTGTGACCCCCAGGCCAGCGGGGGGCAGCGGTGTTCATCAGGTGATCAGTGTGACACCTTCTTCAAGGCCTGTCTGAAGGAGTATCAGGCTCGAGTTGCACCTAGTGGCACTTGTACGTATGGTACCAGCAGCACATCTGTACTGGGAGGCAACTCCCATACCTCACATCACCATGGGAACGAGGGGGTCGACAGCAGATATGGACGGATTGCCATTCCTTTTAAATATGCATGGCCGGTGAGTACAACAGTGTTCATTCTTCAGCGTGCTATATATTTCTTTGTACTAAACTGTCATCTATACAGCCGCGGAAAAAAAAAATGAAGAGACCATCTCAATGACATTGTCAGTTTTTCTGAATTTTCTATTTCTAGGTATGTGTTTAGGTAAAATGATAATTTGTTTCATTCTGTGAACTACTAACAATATTTCTCCCAAATTTTAAATAAAAATATTGTTTATTTTTGCATTTATTTGCAGAAAATGAAAGCTGATGGTAACGGGTCAAAATAAGAGAAAAGTTGCTCTGTAGACCTCAAATACTGCAAAGGAAACAAGTTTATATTCACTTTTAAGCAATACAGCAGTATTGTACATATATTTAGGAAAAATGTTTTTTATGTGTTTCATGTGTCTTTTACATTGCTTTTGGATGACTTTATGTCACTCCTGAGGTTTGATTTTGTTGAAATTCAACAGACACTGGACTGGAATGGACACCATACATCTAGAAATGCTGATTCAATGAACATTTGGAATGGTCTCTTCATTTTTTCTGCGGCTATATATTCCTGCACAATATAACACACATTGTACGAGTCTTTGTCATGGATGCTCCAGACACCTTGATAGAGTTTGCAGGCCTAACAATCTGGTATTACACAGACAATTGAGCATTTCTGAACACACCAGGAGGTAGTTTTCTAAGGGGTGGTTTCATGTCACTATTAAACTATTTGGTCTCAGAGACCAAATCACCTCTGCTTCCATTATATTGGTTCTCAAGAAAGCACTGCACATTTGTGTTGCACCTCTACATGTGGTTTCCTTAAGAATATAAGCTGGTGTGCTATGTTTATTGACTTGCCGACCGGGAAGTATTCACTTCACCTTGACTTGACTTCAGTGGCATTAGGGCAAGCATTCAAAGGTGGTAATGTGTGCCAACAGTTGGCCAGACCTCAGGCATGCTGTGCCAGGGATCTTTACTGAACTTTGTGGCTGTACTGCGGTCAGCATTTGCCTCCCTCCAGGTTGAATCTTTAAACCGAGACTTAATCTCATCGATAGAGGCAATAGATTGTGCGTGTGTGAAACTGAATTTGTGGCAGTAAAATATAAGTATATAAATATATATATTTTGTGTATTTGTATTGGCAGGAGATAATGTTGGAGGGTACAATGAGATTAGGAGATAAATATTAGATAAGCAGCGTTCTGAGAGTGCTGATATAGTAAATTTGTTTGTATTGTTTCACATGTCTGGGTTTGCTTCATACAATTGCAGTGCTTGGGTTTGTAATATCGAAACCAAACTATTTTCACATAAATAAACAAAATAACGGGGCTGTGGTGATATTAAATACAGCATCGCTCTCGCTTGACTTTGCATTTATTTCCTCTGTGGTCATTGTTTTGACTGGAACATGCGTCTTATCCACTTAACTTTCTGCTAACCTAAAACCTTTCTTTCTCTCATTCCCACTCTGTTTCATCATATTCTAGCTGCGCTCATGTAAAACAGTGTTTGTCTTTTTCTTTCAGACATTTTGACATCACAGTTTTTATTGTCTAGAGCAGACAGACCCACTGTCACTACAAACATAGACCATTATTCATTGAATTAAAAGCATATCTTATTAGACAGTGATTTAATACGTCTATGTTTTTAAATGTTAAAACCTCGACACACAGAAACAGAGATAGATATGCCCATATTGCATCTCTGTTTTCTGTGTCTTGCCTCTAAGATCATAAACATCTTGTCACAATGCTAAACAAAGAGTCATTACACAGTATTTTAATCTTGTGATCAGAATCTTAATTTACGGAAGGAGTTTCTGAGTATCAAGCTCTTCAGTGAGTCACCGAAATCCCCAATGAAAGAGAGATGAGTCTCATGACCCCCCCATGTAAAACTTTTTACAGTATTCCCCTGAGGTACTGTCTATCACGGTGCAGCATTACAACCAGCTCCAGGCCACAGAATCCAAAACAGAAGGAAATAACTTTGTTGCTGTGGGAAGACAGACGAGCCAGGGGAAGTTTGAAGGACTTGTTTGTTTTTTGTTTGGTGTCTGAATAAATGCCTTCTCTGGTTCTCTTCCAAAACTGTCTTGATGTCTACAGGGACACCGTCTCGTCTGGTAGAGCATTGCTATAGAAGGGCAAAAGGTCATGGGGTCAATCCAGGGTACACATATACCGATAAAATGTATAAGCTAAATATAAGGTCAAATAACAAGGCACGCGTAAATATTGCGCAAGTCAGTCTTTTTTAGTGAAAACCTTTTATAATAAGTATATTTTGTAGTCTACATTTTTCTTGCTTTATCCACCACGTGTGTCGCAGTGCATTATGGGTGTTGCACTCTCTGTAAACAATGAATTCAATGCTGCTTTAGAGCTTTGTTAAGAGGCGTTCTTACATTCCTTTTGGAATAGCATACGATTATATTTACGCATTTTAAAATGCTTCCTAGGTAGGCCGCGCAGTATTGGAATAAAGCTTCTATTTGTTTTCTTCTTCCTATAGTCTGTGAGTTTTGATCTGTCCAGTATGGTTGGATGGCTGGTCACGTAGGCAAGGGATTGTAATGAGTGCAAGACGGCTGATAATATATTTGTATTTGCATTTATTTTGAGTGGTAATAATGTTTTCAACATAGTTCAAAGCTAGCTGGAGCATTGATGTTGGAGAGGGAAATCATCTGATGCAGGCCAGCTGTTCCGACTTGCGGAAGAACAGGTAGTAGCCTCTGGCCCCCGTCTCTAAATTATTTTTAATATACACACTGTCACGGGTGGGATTCTGATGGGACCTGGGGCTAAGATATTATGTGGCTGTTTGGGATATAGTAATATTACAATTGTTTATGTTGAGTGTATTTGGATTGGAAGCTGTGATATCTTTTATTTCTTACAGACATTATAGAAAATCTTGCCATCTAAATTCCACAGTAGCTATATTACACTTGTCGCCCCCCTCCCCAAAATGAACGTGGTACCTGTAACAAGATATTTTAATCCATGGTACTGTGTCAACATCCTATTCCTAACATAAAAAATCTATCTTTTATACTGTCTCATATAGTTGTTCATGTGAGTGCAATGTGCATGCGATGCAAATATACGTAAAAGGGAGCGTCGGGTGTTTGAAGAGTCACTGATGTGAGTGTGAGAAAATTCGACAGGAAAAGGGCCGTCTGGATTAGTTTCAGGGCTGGGCTGCAGGGCGAGAGAGAGGGAGTGAATGGATTACTGTGGGCATCAAGGGGGTGAAAGAATGGTATTATCTGTCCATCTTTGTGTGGTGGTTAAAGTGGAGGGAGGGAAGGAGGGTATCAAAATCCTACAGCCCCAGGTGAGGAGACAAACAGGTGAGCTGAGTTATATGGGGAAAGGTGAGCCTCTCTCTCTCTCTCTCTCTCTCTCTCTCTCTCTCTCTCTCTCTCTCTCTCTCTCTCTCTCTCTCTTCACACTGAAAGTGTCGGTTGCCAAGTGAGGACCCATACAGTGTGTTTCACTGTTAAACTGTGTTGTCATACTGTAACGCATTGTGGCTTGTCTATTCTTTAGCGTTTCCTGATTAATGGTGCTGTGATTGAAGCTTTCGGCCTTTATGTGGTCATAGAGAAAATGAGATCATCGTTCTCCTTTTATTCTGTTATGAAGAGAGATGACAGGAGCAAAAGAGTGGAGGGCGTCAATGCTCGGGATGAATGGACATGAGAGGATGTTGATGTGTGTTACCTCCAGGTTGTGGTGTTTGGGAATTGGTTTTTGTTGTTGTCTTTGGCTTTTGAGGTCATCGCCGCTGTTTAGAAAGTATTGTCGACTGGGGTTAGACAGAGAGGTTGTTGGGGTTTTGTGGATGACCACTACCGACGGTTGTGAAAAATCATCATCCTGATGCAAAACAATCTTACATTCAGCCAGACATACAGTATACATTTACAGTGGCCTCAATGTGTATTTGGAAACTTAAATCACACCTAAAAAGTATACATTTTATTAAATTTGCTAATATATTTAAATGGAATTAAATAAAAGAAATATAGCACAAACACGTTTTGGGAAAAAATTAAAAACAGGCTTGAAGAATAGATTTATATATTGTTACAAATAAAAAATCAAATTATTTTAAGAGTTATTTATTTATTTGGATTTTTTCTAGTTGTCACACATAAAAAGAATACATCACGCAAAAATGAAAATTCTCATTATTTACTCACCCTCTTGTTATTTTAACCAAACAACGACGGTACCCATTGACTTGCATTGGTTTTGTGTCCCTCCATACAAAAGAAGTCAATGTTGTTCGGTTACCAACATTCTTCAAAATATCTTCTTTTGTGTTCTACAGAAGAAAGAAAGTCATACATGTTTGAAATGACAAGAGGGTGAGTAAACAATGACAGAATTTTCATTTTTGGGCGAGCTGTCACTTTAATGAATGTCATATAGTGCAGGACATCAGTGTGAACTTCAGGGATCTGACTTCATGCTTGCATATGTCTGCAAACAATGCAACTAACACATGTAAATTAAGTTATACGTAGAGTACATACATTTGTACAACATTGTCCAAATCTAAATAAATCTGTTTTAAATTCCATACTGTGATATTTGATGATTTGTGTATGTCTTGCTCAACCAGCATGAAAAGAAGTGTCATGAAATCAGCACAGTTTATTCATATGAGGTGAGGTTGTTTAGTTGTGCTTGGTTTGTGTGTGTTTAATTTCCTGCATGTTTGCAAGTGAGACTTGAAGGTTATCTGATGTGATGAAATTTCAGAAATCAGATACTTACCTGCTGAGATATTCCAAGGAATTTATCACTGTCCAGCAATGCTTTGGGTGCCGTTTTTGTTAGCAGTGGTTTTGCAGCATGTGGACTTTGTAAAGTGCGAATTATTTAAATAGAACAACAATATGATTATTGCAAATTTTCCTATAGTCTTAGGTTGCATACATGACGTGCAAAAACGTTATTTTACACAGTTTTATATTATAATATTAATAAATAATATATATACAGTATATATAAAGTATATATAAATATATAAATCCTGAAAATAGGCTTAACTTTCTGTCTGCAAAATATTTCCTATTTCACCCTAAAGTCACAAGAAAACTATGATTTGGAAATGCACAGACGGCTTTTCCCTATCGGGTTTGAACCTTCCATCTTTCAGATCTTTAACCATGCTGCACCACCACCATTTATATTCTGTCTTCCATTTCTTTTTCATTAAGCCTGAAATCCTGTACTTTAAAGAGGGCAATGTAATATACTTGATAGGGATAGACCCTCTTAAATGACATGTGAAGCCAGTGGGCACGACCAGACATGATGCCTAACTGGGCTTATGAGTCCCATCCATCAATTAAACACGTAAAGAGCTTTTTTTTCCATGAGTTCACGTCAATTCAAACAACCAAATTCAGGAGCTTGTATCCGGGCAGATAACCTAAAGATTTCTTTGGAAATGTTTTGGATATATTTCATTAGAAGAAAATGTATTACATTTAGTAATATTTCAATTAAATAATGTCCTGTATGTTTTAAAGGGTGTGGCAGAGCTTTGTTGATGTGGTTTAATAGTTTCATTGCTGTTATTAATAAGAGCATATTTACATAAGTTGACTGTGTTGACTTCATGACTGTTAATGTTGAAATTGATGTTAGCATCCTCTTTCTGTGGGTCAGGGTTTACAAACATGCTGTTATTAACAGGAAAAACACACCCGTGAACCAGCAAAACAAAAATACACAGTTATACAAGGGAAAGAAAATATGGGGGCTGCTCTTGTATACTTCCATCAAAGCAGTGCTTGTATTTCACTAATAAAGGAATATTTTATCCAAAATTCAAGTCTTTATTTACTTGCCCTTAATTAATTCCAAACCCAGGCACTGTTACTGCTTTTGTAGAATACAAAAAAAACATCTTGTACGAATTTTTATGCAGCTTTTGGTATACAAGAACAGCACTGACCGGGCACTGACAAGCTAGAAAGAGAACAAATAAAGACATAAATAAATGAACTGTAATTAAATGCCTAAAATATCAGCTTGTTTCTCATTTTATTTTACTTTTATCTTAATTTTTTTTTCATTTTCCTGTGCTTTGGCAATGTAAAATTAGTTTTATCATGCCAATAAAGCTTCTTTGAATCTTGAATCTTGAGAGAGAGAGTATGAGAGAATGTGTCTCAAGGGTAAGCTGTAAACTGAGCCTCTTCTATTATGACATGTTGTATTTTGGAGAGTTTCACCACTCAGTTACCTGGACATTCCTGGTGCCTGGGAACCAGAGAAACTCATTGACCACAGGAACTGAGAGAGAGACTTCTGTCTGTCTCTCTCTCTCTCTCTCTCTCTCTCTCTCTCTCTCTCTCTCCCACTCTTTCTTCCTCTCTGTTAACTTCTACAAGTACACACACCACATACCTGTGCAGTCACGCAGGTAGACTAATGTATACCTGCTCAATTGTTTCACTATTTTCTTTCTCTCTAATGCCCAGCTCAAAACTGTGGTTCTCAGGATGGGTGGAAGGGATCGCTTTATATATTAGTTTAGTTTTGATTAAAAAACATGAATGTGAAATACATTTTTTAGGCAGATTTTTTATGTTTTTTTTGTTTCTAGTTTTCCAATGTACCAAACCTCAGATGTTTATTACATGGCATATCTTTTAATTTGGGAGCAAACTGAAATTGGTTAGCATTTGCAATTACGTCCAGAAGATTGTGATTGGGGGGACAGGCCCACCCCGACTCTGACTGATCGACACACCAATGGGCAGAGGACGCAAGTTAATTACATTAAGATTCATTCCTGAATGTGCTGTAGATAAGATTCTAGCCCTGGGACAGTCGGGGATACTGGGACATTATGCTCTCATTTGTGTGCAAATTGGATTGAAGTGGGAGTTTGTATAATAAGGACTGTAAAGACAGGGGTGCTGCTCTTGTTCACCTTCAGTCAAATGAGGACACGTTTAATTGTTTGTTCGGACATGTACTGTATGCACCACAACGTTTTGATAGGGACAACTGCATATAAATGGGGGGACTAAGAAAAGTTGTTACGTAAGGGATTTTCATGTTCGGAAAAAGCTTTCCAAAACCTATACGAACGCTGGGGGAGTGTATCGAGCACAGAAATACTACGTCATATGTCCAACTCGTTTTTTGACAAGTTGACCATGTCAAGCATGAGAAGCCAGCACGTTTAACAGTGTAAAGAAGTCAGAATGCGTGAAACACTCGGGCACCCCACCTTTAAGAAGCAAATAATGCATTTGTGTTAGAATGCACTTATTTTAAATTAGAGCTGGAACAACATGTCGTCAGTACTGTGATAGACGTGACACATTGCAACACATTTGAATAGGGTTTTTCCATGCTGTGACTAGTTTTGATACTGCGTTGCCGATACACATCAAGCTGCAATGGATTTTATAGGCTGCGATTAAAAATAAGCCCTAGTAATTCATTATAGGTTGACTCATTGTTTCAGCATTATTTTAAATACATAGTGTATTTATTCCTGTAAATATCCAAATATATGGTCATTAAGAGGTTAAATAAACCTTATTTAGCTTATATGTGCCCACTCTGTATGTGTATTTATCTTTGTGCTTTGATTAATAGTATGATATGAGAAATATTATCATAAATACTATGACTATTTTATTCTCTGCTCTGTTTTCACTTCACCTCTTCTTTTGCACTTTTCATCCTCATTGTGTCCTTCTCCTAAAGTCAGTCACAGAATCTCTCCCACACTAATTCTCTCATCTACAAGCTCCTGGGTGCCTTGTTAACTACTCTACTATTCTCCCTTGTCTTATCTGCTCTGAACCCACAGTTCCAGGTCTTTTTATCAGTCTGTCTTCTGTCGAACGTTGAGCTGGTTAAATATTGAGCAGCTGGGACTCTGAGAGGTTTGAGTTATTTTCAATTTGCTCTGATTGGCAGGTTATTTTAATTGGCCACTCTTGTTATAAATAAGCCTTGTCATTTTTGCTCGATGCTTTCGGCCCTTCTCGCTCTATTCCTTATGCATGTTTTACACCTGAGTGTTTTCCATTTCTCCCACTGCTTCTGCTAAAATATAGGGCTTAGTGTCTGAGCTGGATAACTGGTGCTTTAAGGGCCATTATTTACACACTGGATGGGGCAGCGGCTGTGAAATAGAGCTTCTTCTGTGAAGCGAGAGCACCACAGAGCAGACATCTACTTTGACCGCAATCGGTCAAAAACAAAAACGCAGCGAGACAGCAATACGTGCTGTGCTGATGATGATGTTTTTATGTAAACAACATATTTTTTAAATACAGTTTCTTTCCTTTTCATTTAAAACGCTCTGGGACCTGTCGGGCAGCAGCGCGAGGGTGCCTGTTGATTTTAAAGTTCACATACCTTTGTCAGGCCAATTAACCCAGGAAAATTTTGATTTTGATAGACAGGGGAAATTACAGCAGGATTGGACAGAGAGAGGAGGAAAGAGAGAGAGAGAGAGAGAGAGAGAGAGAAAAAAGGGTAGACTGCTGGGTAATTATCCCTGTAATGACACACACAGAGAGAGAGAGAGAGAGGTAGCACAGAATCTTAAATAACATGTTCAGTGTTTCAAATTAACTTACATATGATTAGTGACCTAGAAATGGTGCAGAATCCTAAATCATTCTTTTCAGTTTTCAAAATCCTAATATTTCTGTTTATTTGCAGATTTAAAGGGACAATTCACCCAAAAATAAAAATTCTGTCATCATTTACTCACCATCGAGTTGTTCTAAATATGTATACATTTATTTGTGCTGATGAACACGGAGGAATATATTTGGAAGAATGCTTATAACCAAAGAGACTAGAGAGTGAGTAATTCATGACAGAGTTTTTAATTTTTTGGGTGAACTATCCCTTTAATTTTGGTTTAAAAAAATGTATCGTAATGATTTATAAGTCACAGGACTGGTCAGTTTAAAGTCATTTGACTTTAACACATGTAAAGATAAGTGCATAAAGTGACCTGAATTTGTATTTTCTAAACAGAGATGAGGATATAGAGGAAATGACTTCGCAATCTATTTTTAGACATTTGGACACTACTTTATGTAAATTTGACCAAAAAAACCCTATATTAATATATGTAGTTTTTTAATGTAACTGTACGTTTTGTTTTTAATGTGTTTGAATATTCAAGTAAATGCCCATGAGGCTGACTGAGGCAAAACTGCCTGAAGGCTTCTCAGAGACCATCCATCCTTCTCAAAAAGACACAAACGGCAGGACAGAAAAAGGAAGGAGATGGAGGACAGCAGGAATGTTAAACAGTTTTCAAACAAGTAAACATATTAGAAATGTCATACGTTAACTAAAAAAAGAAAACCATACTCAGCACCTGATTTGGAGAAGGACAGCCGTGTTTTATTTTATTTTATGGAAGGCACAGGAAATTACACGGTGTTCCTAGTGCACACAAACAACAGAGATGACCCCTCCCGTGAATCTGTATGGCATCAGGCGAAAGTGAGGCGATAATGAATATACCTGCTCTTATTTTATCCCTTCCTCTTCTCATACCCTCTGTGGTACTCCATACGTCGCTACTGTGCTGGGTATCACCTTTTGCTGCCATTAGGATGAGATGGAATGCTGCGGCTTCCATGGCAACACCTGCTCTCTCTATAGGTGTGTGGAGGAGAGGGGTAGATAAGTGTAATTATTATGGGCTTGGGTTGCATGTGTGTGTCAGTGTGTGAATGTGCATAATTACTGTATCGATGTTTTAAGGAACTGCTTTTCGGCATTGATCGATGTGTAGACCTCTGCACTAATAGCACATTTGTCCTTATTAAAGAAAGAATGCACTGTGATTTTGTTTTGTGTCAGTAGGACAGTTGGAGGAGCGTGCGTGGAATGGTATTTTTAATAAGACATGCCTGAAAGATTTTAACGGGAGGTAGGTTTTACCGTGGATGGGTTGCTAGGGTGTTCTGACTGGCATTTATTAGACCGACAGATGGACAGAGAGACCGGTCTAGGAAAAAGTTGAACTAGGAGAAGTTTGTATTGAGGTGGAGAGCTTGATGGAGGGCTTGGTCAGAACTGGGTGTAAGAACTGTGAGTTAGTGATAGAAAGAGAGAGTGTGTAATTCCTCTCTGAGGGCTGGGAGTTCTTCCTGTTACAATAAGCTCTGTTTGTACAGGCCGTCTCGCGCGGGATATCCTTCTATAACCCCGTCTGTGAAAGATGAGTTTTCAGAATTATTAGTGACTCTGCTTTCATAAAGTCTTCTCGTAGTTTAGCACACATGAGTTGTTTAGAAACTCGATTTGTGTTGTATAGATTGAAGTTCTATATACGCTTTGCAATATTGGGTTTTGACAGTCATTGAACTTGAGCGAGGTGGAAAAGAATGAGAGAGAAAGACAGACAGAGAGGGAGTGGGTTAAAGCACAGAGCATGAGAATGAACTGAAGTTGGTACATAGATGTTTATGGATGGATGGACAGATATTTAGACGGAAGAGAGAGAACAAAGGGAAAGGGGCCATCGGGGGTTCAAATGAGGAATCAAATATTAGAAATATGAGTTGTGTACTAAATGTCCCAGTATGTTAGCATAGTCAGTGAATAGAAGTTAAGGTAAACGGATATTTGTCTCCATATGGAGCCTTTAACATAAACTTCTTTCTCTTTTCAGTTATTTTGCGTGAAAACACTACTCAAACTATTTATACTACAGAATGGGATGGAAAAGTATGTGAATGAGGCTGTACGGCTTCCTCCTCAAGTGGAATTGAGGGGGAGAGATGGTGAGAAGTAGAAAACTCATTTATATATTTCATAGCTCTTGTAATCTTGTTGACAGCCTGAAAGTGTTTTTTCCAGACAAACACAGTAGTTTCTCATAGTAGAGGGCCGCGGACATATCCCATATCCCGTATCCTGCATTACAATAAAACATTTCACTGTTTTAAACTTTTGAATTAAAAGACCAAATACTTATTCATAACAAAACGTGCATCCATCCTCATAGCAACACCCTACAGGACGTGACGCAATTTGACATGGGCAAGCACGTTTTCTTTCATTTTTTATGTTCTGTATCATGCTGAATACATGTTGAATTCATGTTGAAGTCGATGACTCTCTTTACATAAATACATGGACTGCTTATGTCTAGACTAGAAATTAAAATACCAGACTATTTTAAGCAAATCCTAATCCACATCTTAACCCCCCTCAACATACACAGATTGATCTAAGACAGACCTTTTTATTAAATGTTACTGAATGGATGATAGACTGCAGATGTGGCAGCAATATCTGAACTCAGGCCAGTATGTGAGGATAATCTATATTGTCTGTGATGAGCATGCGAGAGCCTTTCGCAAAGTTAACAAAGTCCGGCAAATCGAGTGCCCTTCAACAGCATGAAGTGCTGCTATTCTGAGGAGCCTGATGACGTGAACTTGGATCGAAGAGCTCATTATGAATTCACTGCCGAGCAATTTTGTCTCTTTTTCCCTCAAGTGTGAATAGAGCTCTTTCATACGCAGACATTCAAGCATATTAAACTGTCAAAAATATCCTTTGCCATAGGCTTTCAGAAATAAAAAACACCCATGCATGAAATGAAAGCATATGCATATACTGATCATCTTGCTCTATAGGGAAAGAGAGAGAACTATGAATATTAAAGCCATTCTTTTACGATATTTGTCTGTTGATTGACAGCTAGTCATAGTCACAGATGGTTCGTGATGTTTTTGGAGTGTTTTGATGCAGGGACAGTAGAGTAGAGGACACCTACTGTTGGAAATAAGTTGGGACACAAGACTTTTCAAATGTGTCAAAGGATACAAAGAGAACTGAAATGAAACATCTGATGCTCACCTGTGTACAGCACACACTATTGGTCAAAACTTTGAGTCATTTATTTATTCATATTTTTTCAACTGAATAATAGAAAAGTTATCAAATCTTTGGAATAACACAAACTGGGAATTGTGGCGTGACTGCATTTGTGCATTTTTGTGTATATGCGTTTTGGAATTTATGCATTTATCCAAAGCAACTCGAAGTGCATTCAAACTTTCTTGCGTGTTACCTGGGATTGAAACCATGACTAAAACAAACCTGTTCTAATATGTTATATTTGTTATATTTGAGCATGTTTAAAGTAATTACCCTTTGCCTAGTATTTGTAGAAATGCACTCTTGGCATCTAAGCTGGGTTCCTATAAAAGTCATGTAGTCATGCCAAGACATTTTTCAAATAAAATTTTAATTTTCTAATAAAATAAATTAATTGCATTAATGACAATTAATAATACAGAAATCAATTATTAACAACATTGTGTGTGCAAAACATTTATAAATAACTTTATAAATATTTGCTAAATTGACAGAAGCATTTCAATCAACATTTTATAGTGCAACATGAGTTTGCAAGAAACATTTTCATATGTCATTTCAAAGCACAGCCCAAAGGTAAACATTTTTAAGACACTCTTGCAATACTCTTGCTGCTATTGTGTTGAATGGTAAAACCCAAGAGTTTTGTCTCTGAGCTCTTATCTTATCTGTGTTGATGCTGTTTACTGGTTAATCTTCCGGCATCTGTACATCTTTTTCCTTTTGTTAATTTGGTAGTTAGTGTTCTATGTGTTTTGGGTGTGTATGTGTGTGTTTATGCATGATTGGATGAGAAACAGTAGCTAGACATGATTTGTGGGCAGTCCTGGCCTAATGGTTAGAGAGTCGGACTCTTTACCAGAAGGTTGCCGATTCGATTCCCAGGTCCGGCGGGTAACGACTGAGGTGCCCTTGAGCAAGGCACCTTACCCCTACTTGCTCCCCGGGCGCTGCAGTGATAGCTGCCCACTGCTCCGGGTGTACGTGTGTTCACCACTTGCTGTGCGTGTGTTCACTACTCTCTGGATGGGTTAAATGCAGAGGTCACATTTCGGGTATGGGTCTCCATATCTGACTAATAGGTCACTTCACTTCACTTCACTTATAAACAGGATATGATGTATTTGTGTACAGTAAGTTGTGTAATGGCACGCTCTTTGGTCCGGTGTAGACAGTTCCCACAGATCTCAAGAATACTGCATCAACACAGAGATTATAACTGTCTGGCATACTTTGGAGAGACTCTATTATTGTATTTAACCTCTCCTCTGCTCACCCTCCCTTTCGAAGCACTACGGTGGCTGACACAGGGCTAAAATGTCATCACATTTTCGCTTCTTTGCCGAAGGAGCAGTTTGTCCGTTTAGAGATTAATGTAGAAACAACATGGCTAATATCATGCAAGGGCACCCACGGTGTATGTAGATTGTCTTGACGTGTCTTTACTTTATACACCTCTTAACAGGCGCGGATTAACGCACAGGCTTGCCTAGGCTGATTGTCCAGATTTGTTTTTATTTAAAATTTAGGCCTACTTCAGCGCGAACAAAATATAGACCCTCATTGGCCCATAAGAAATATAGCAAAAAATAAGCGGGTGATTGGATAGATGTGACATTCGGGCAGTGCGGCAAAATGTCAGAGAGAATGTACAATAGTGGAGCACAAAAATGGAAAATACAAAGGTTAAAAGAATAACATAATACAGTCTTACTGTATGTTCGCTTACAGAGCTTTCTGCTGCTTGCAAACAGACTATTTATCAGGACTATTTTTAAATCTGGAAACATCGCATTACCATTCATTTGCCGCTCTGATTCCACTCGCAACGCGCAAAACAATGTAGGCTCACTCTTGCTCAAATCCAAGGTAAATGACCAACGCTATCATCTCTTACATGTGTTTTATTGAAGTAAATACATTGTAATTGGCTAAAGCGCATGCGCAGGGTTCGGTAACATTTTGTTAGATCTACACTAGATTTTCAAAAAGTACCAGGGCACTATAGGGTATTGTAAACACCATTGTACATAAATATAGTACTAATCATTGAGGGAGATAACATTCAATTCTTGCCAAAACACATCACGCCTGTTTGATGACTCATGTCTCATTTATCAAAACATGAAGACGTAAAACTGACATCACCTATAAATTCATCAGAATGGAAATGACAGTGGTTCCTCACAAGCCAAAGGTGTGGTAGACCTGGGGAACGTTCATACACCCTTCCTGAATGTGTGCGTGTGTGTGACTCACCTGTGTGTTTATGTGTGCCTGGATTTGAACTTGGCACAGGTCTGTTGGCCTACACAGGGTTGATCTATCCTGAGAGATAGAGAGAGAATAGAGGAAAGGAGAATGGGAGATAACACTCTGGACACTGTCCAGCACTGATGTAATGGGTGTGTGTTAGTGCGGTTTTGTTTTAGAGAGCTTCACTTCCTAACCTCTGTGCATATGCCTCATCTCTTCCGCCAGGATGTCACAGAGTCAAAACACAGACTCTGTGAGCTGAGAATATCAGCACCCACCCACGTACACACAACAGACATCACACACCGCGGATCAGACGCACTCTGCTACACATGGCATTACAGGCTTAACAGGAATCAACTTCCCTCAAGTAAATATTTATTAGATCTGAATGCTACTTATTCAAATAGCAATTTCCCTTCAGGTGTGCAGACATATGGACTGGGTTTGGCACACCTGACGGTTGTTTAAATTGAAAATATTACCTCTGTAATAGGTCTCAAGGCAGTTCGTGGGATTGGCACGAAATTTGGAATCTATTTCTTCGTGTTCATGGACACGAATTTCCCCCTTTTTTTCATGTCACTCAGCACGACTTTCAATATACACACTGCATGTGTACGTACATTTATATATATATAACCTGATATCAAAAGAAGTTGTACATATTTTAGGTGGTGGCTTACCAACACCTCACCTCACCCTAAACCCTAAAAGGCTAATTTAGCTAAAAACGTGAGTTTCACGAGGTGGCAAAGCAACAATAAATGGCTCCCCTAACCCCGCCCCTAAACCTAACTTCACAGGGGCACAGTCAAATTATTACAAAACATAGGAATAAGATCGTAGGAAATAGGAATTCACACGAATGAGACACCTTGTAAAATAGGTAGGAATTCCCATCAGATTGCATTGTATATATTTATACATATGAAAGATACTGCTTATTAATATACGTTACGAAAAAGGTTGTGTTGACTGACACGAAAAAGGGGGAAATTCGTGTCCATGAACACAAATGAATAGATTTCAGTTCATGACAATGTCACGAATTCCTGTGAGACTGTGTTAAATAATCTCTCCAAAATGAGCACCCAGAAAAAGATGTTGGCTTCTTTACAGCAAATGCATGCTTTTAAAATTTTATAACGTCACTGTCCTTCTGAAACCTCGGATGTCCAAATTCACTGTATTTCATGAAATGGAAAAACTTTTGTATTTTGTAATTTATTAAGTACTGTGTTGTCGATGGTTAACAAGAACTTTTTAATACGTTTTATTGGTTCGATATTTGCAAAACCCAGTGATAAACAAAGGATGACTAATAATAATGGTTTATGGCAAAAACAAAAACAAAAATCAAGAAATATGGAGATGCAAGGTTTTAGAGGAACAGCAGCACTAAGTTAAAATAAGCCTCTGTTTAATGTTCTAATTTAGCACTAAGATACAAATAATGTGACCATGCCGTAGTCATGGTTACACTGCAAAAAAATGGAAAAAAAGATTTTTCTTAATCTGTGTTTTTGTCTTGTTTCCCATTAAAGACATCTAAATGTACTTAAAACCAGATTAAATTACTTGAAAGGCAAAACGGCACAAGATCACAAGACTTCTTTAAGTAAATTTTTCTTTCAAATAGTTTGTTCTTGGTTTAGGCTTCAATTTTTATTTTCCCAAAACCAGGGAAAGCATTTTGAATGCTTGCTTAGAATGCTGTATTGCTTTACAATTTCACATACAAGTTCAATAGAAATAGACAGTCTAAACTTTGTGTTTTATGCTGAACTGAACACATAATTTTTTTAGGGTTTGTCTTTGTGTCAAACACTGAACGAGTGGTCTTGGTTATCTCTCATCGTGGGGGGTTGAGAAAGACCTCCAGGGTGTAAGAGAAGACCACTGTGGGTGGACATTTTTGTTTGTGTGTCTGAGAAATTTCCCTTTGTTCTGGTTGTTTTTTTAAGGGTGTGAGTGCTGTGTTCATGCTTCAGACTGTCAGGGCACCGAGGGCATGCTATGCTCGTGTGTGTATGTGTGGTCCTGATAAACCCTACAGCGTGGAGACCAAATGTCCCCAAAAAGATAGTAATACTTACCATCATACATTTTTTGGAAAACAGCTTATAAATAAAACTAAATGATGTTTATGTAAAAATGTAAAATTGCAAAAAGGTTTGTGTGATGTTTAGGTTTAGTGTCAGGAGACACTAAATCAGGAGAATATACAGTGTGTATAATATAAAAATCATTTTGTGTAGTCCCCATAAAACACTGAAACCCAACATGCATGTGTGTGAGTGAATGTGTTTAAGTGAAAAAAAACTGATGGCTATTATTTTTGAGTGAGCTGTTGAGTTGTAGATAGCCATTGTGGAAAGCCATTGCTTATTCCATTGAGAAGGTGAGCGTGCGTGTGTGTTTGTACTGTTACAACACACTTAATGTCTGTATAAATGTGATTTTGTTTAAATGCTGTTATTGTCCTTGTCAACTGATTATATAAAACAGATCTGTTTACATTATGTAATGATGTCTATAGCCCATTATATGAAACATTTATTAAGTGCTTAACACTGCTAGCACATTTATCTACACAAAGGTGTTTTCTAGTAGATGTCTGAGAATGTTAGCCATATAGTGTATTAAGAACCGTTTACACTATGTAGATAATGGACACAGAAGAGGTTAAAAGCCACGGTCACTGTTAAAGGGATAGCTCACAAAAAATAAAAATTCTCATTTACGCACCCTGTATGACTTTCATCTGCAGAAGAATGTTGGTGACCAAACAACATTGGACCTCATTGACTTTTATTTTATGCACACAAAACCACTGAGACATTTCTCAAAATATCTTTATTTGTTTTCCACAGAAGAAAGAGTCGTATGCAGGTTTGGAATGACATGAAGGTGAACTGTACTTTCAATATGGGTTCCAGTTCTATTCTGCTGTGTTTGGGTGCTTTAGTGTGAAATACCCATGAGCCTTTTCAGTCACGTGAACCCATTCTTCCTAATCTCATGTCCATTTCCCAGTCAGTCATTCAATCACTGAATCACTTTCCCTCAACTGCAATTTTATCATGTGCGCTCGTTCCAGCCTCCCCCCGCTCTCATGTGTTCTCCCCTCTTCACACCTCTCTCAGATACATCAGCTCCTCTCCTCTTAAGAGACGGACGTGACTGCACATCCTTTCTGCCTTTTAGACTTTCGTTACCCAGAATGCTGCAGCTGTGTGATTTGTGTCGCAGGGTTTGGTCCTCCCTCACCGAAGAACCACAGTATATCTTTGAATTATTCATTTAGAGGACCTGTAGAGGAAGAAAAAAAATTGTCTCTTTCTCTCATATTTATTCTTTCTGTTAGTCTGTATCTTTTTCTTCATTCTGTACACTCAAGAATTTTGTTATCTGCCCGTTTAAGTTTTAATGGCGTGGGACGCTTTCTCAATGCGGCAGTGTTTAAAGTGCTCTATTTGTTTAAGTTTTCAGGACTGCCTGGTGTCTAGTGATGATGGTTTATTGAGTGACTACAGACAGCAGTGGTCTCTGTGGTACATCCAATCGATACTGTCATACTGCTGTTTGCTGGTCGTTTGTTGTTTTTAGCGTGTCACGCTCTGCTATCCCGGCGGATTGAAGAGATATAGGCGTTTTCTTATAAAAGCTTAAACCATCAGATTTAAAAACACGCTACCAACAGCAATGTTGGACAATTTCACATCTGTGCTTTATTAGTGTTTCTCAAACTCTGCTTTCTTAAAGGGAGAGTTCACCTAAAAATGAAAAATGTCATGTTCATAATCAGTGTTGGGTGTAACTAGTTACTAAGTAATTAGTTACTGTAATTTAATTACTTTTCCTTAGAAAAAGTAAAGTAAGGGATTATTTTTTCTGTCATTTAATTAGTTACTTCTGATGTAATTGAACTAAATACTGTGTAATATTCAATAGTGGAAATGACATAAAAATTATAAGTCTAACTTTAAAATGTATGCTGTAATGTATCCTTCTCACATTTGTATACTTTGGTCAGTTAATAAGAATAATTTATGAAGTTATTTATTACATTTTTTTTATTTGACTGAATTAAAAGAGCCGTTTCATGTCTATCCTTGAATCACTTAACTAATCAAGGTTGATGAAGGATATAGAAAGTAATTAGTAATAAGTAATTAAATACTTTTTGGAGAGAGTAATTTGTACAGTAATTTAATTACACTATTGAATATGTAATTAGTAACTAGTAATTAATTACTTTTTCAGAGTAACTTACCCAACACTGTTCATAATGTCCTGTGTGTTTTTCAGAATGTTAGGGATTTACCGTATGACTTTACACCACTGGCCTTTACTATGGCAAAAGATGCAATGAATGTGAATGGTTACTAAAAAAACAAACGCACAACCTTTTCGCTGCTAACACAGTTAGCCACAAGAATACTAAACCAAACACAAAAATACATACATGAACATGCCATATGAACATAACAATGTATTAATATTACAATATAAACAAACTTTGATTTTACCAATTTACATTTCTTTGTTTGTTTTCTTTTTGTCTAGAAATCGTTTTCACTTGTGATTGAGGCACTGGATCATGACAACGAAACATCAGAGTCAGGTATGATGATGATGGTGAGGTGTGTGTGTGTGTGCGTGCCTGTGACAAAACTAAAACCCATGGATCATATGCTTCCTCGCACAAGATATCTCTTAGTTGCACAAGAGATTTGTAGTACTATAAAAGTACAGAGACGGCGAGAAGGGAGACAATCTATATTTACCCCTCATGCTTTCTTCAGGGGATTACAGGAGAAGAGGTCACTGACTGTGACTCTTTCATTTCCTGTGTCGCTTTCTGATTGTTTCTTCTTATAATTGAAGAAAAGCTCCATGACTGAAAATATGTCGCTACATTTTACCCACAGACACACACACACACACACACACACACACTAATTATGTTCTCAAACAGAGTTGTGGTAGACTCTTCAATGAATAAATGCATGAATTACATGTGCTCACGCATGCTTCAGAAATGATGAGATATATTTTAATTGTTGGACTATTGCCAATTCATCTTTTATAAAACCAAACTGTGGTGTTGTGGGCATGCACTAACGTCCTATCATAGAGGTGGAAAAATAATCCAGAATATATCTCACTCCGTGTCTACACCGGACGCCACGTCCGGTATGGACAAAATGTAAAATTATAATGGGTTCTAATGCGTTCTCTTGTCGCGTCGCGCCGCATCCGGTGTAGACACGGTGTCAAAGTGATACTCACCTTAGAGTTGTTCCAAATGTGTATAAATGTCTTTGTTTTGATGAACACAGAGAAAGATATTTGGAGTAACGCTTATAACCAAACAGATATCAACACCCATTGACTACCATAGTAGGAAAAATTACATTATCATTTTTTTGTTCTGTTAAACACAAAAGAAGACGTTTTGAAGAATGTAGGACAGCAAACAGTTCCGGGGCACTTTTGACTACCATTGTATTTTCCTACTATGGAAGTCAATGGGTGTTGAGATCTGTTTGGTTATAAGCATTCTTCCAAATATCTTTCTCTGTGCTCATCAGAACAAAGACATTCATACACATTTGGAACAACTCGAAGGTGATTAAATGATGACAGAATTTTCATTTTTGGGTGAAGTATCCCTTTAACAAACCACTAATTTGTAACGCAAACTCATTTCTATTCTCAGATACACGACCTAAGGTTTTCTATCTTTGTATTCCTGAGCTGATGTACAACAAAATAGAAAACTGATAATGTTTTGCATTAGCGATATAACATATGGCCTGAGGTGAATAAAAATTTGCATTGTATTCCATGGAAAAGCTAACAGCATATGGGCGTGGAAGAGTTTCATGTTTAGGTGAACTATACCGAGACCAGAGCCTTTTTAATTTCTCAAGAGATCTTAAAGATACAGTTCACCTAATTCTGTCATCATTTACTCACCCTCAAGTTGTTACAAATCTGTATACATTTCTTTGTTCTGTTGAACACAGAGAAAGTTATTTGGAAGAATGCTTGTAAACAGTTCTTGGCCACCATTGACAGCCGTAGTAGGAAAATTTCAGTAGTTAAAACTGTTGTTCACTTTCCTACATTCTTTAAAATGTCTTCTTTTCTGTTCAACAGAACAAAGACATTTAAAAAGCAATTTTTCCTACTATGGTGGTCAATTGTGGCCAGATTTGGAACAACTTGAGAGTGCATAAATGATAACAGACCTTTCATTTTTGGGTGAACTGTCCCTTTAAGATCACTATGTTAACGGTTAAGTCCCATTCTGATACACACACGTTCTGTTTCATTACACTTGTTATCTTTGTCTTTATTAATATTTTTTCTTTCCTTTTTTCCTAACTTTCATTTCACCTGAAAGTCCCATTTTTATTATAATTTTCTCATCTTGCCCTTGTTTTTCTTCTCATCCTCTTTCGGTTTTCCCTTCTTAATCTTTCAATCTCTCCAGCTCATGTCATTTCTTTTCATTTACTTTATCCTTTCCTTCTCTCGTTCGCTGGATTTATATTCTGTCTGCCATGAGGTGAGGCTTAGGTGGGCTGACGTGTGACTCTAAATGACGTGTGTTTAGAATTATGGAGACGTTTTTTCTGCCAGCTTTAGATTATGACAAGCCATGTTTCTGAGCGCCATAGAGCTTTAACAGTCTTTAACAGTGTCCGTCCTGAAGCAATACCTCCTTGATAAAGAGTCTGAGGGAAAGAGAGCAGCAAGGACACAAATACTGTTCATTTCTCATTTTGCACCCTGATCTTCACTCTAAATTCATATCGACGGCTCAACATCTGAGTTTTATTGAGCTCTTTTTTCGGCCAAACACCTTTTCTTGGCTCTGTTGAACAAACATCATTGATGTAAACAAATGATAATGAAAGAGCATTCTTTATGCTGTGGTGTTGAAGGGAACAGTTCACCCAACATGAAAAATCTGTCATCATTTACACACCCTCGTTTCTTTCCACACTTTCTTTCTTTCTTTCTTTCTCTTTACATTCAGTGTGCAATTTCAGAGATAATGTATTGTGAGACCGGATTCAAAACAGACTCTCTGGGAAAACGTAGCTGATCTATAGATCTGTCCAATACAATACACAAGGGACTAAAGAGGGAGAGAAAAATGAAAGAATGAACCCAGTCTCCCATTGTTGACCAGGAGCTTCAGTATTATCCTATATCACACTAAATGTAACTGGAAGCTCCTCTTCTCTCAGTGTTATACTTGGGTGTTAAACTATAGTGTCTGGGAAACCTTTTGTGAAGCAAACCTTTTGTTCCCTTCAGGTCGGGAGGAATTAATAGAGCGAGTGTTGCTGTCCTCCATGCTGAACCCGGGTGAACAGTGGCAGTCTTTCCGCCATCATGGCCGCATGTTCACACTTGAATATCGCCTGCGCTTCCGCTGCGATACCAATTACTACGGCCCATTCTGCAACAAGCTGTGCCGTGCACGCGACGACTTTTTCGGCCATTTCGACTGTGATCCTTCTGGTATCAAAGTGTGTAAGGAGGGCTGGACTGGAGCAGAGTGCAGACAGGGTGAGTGGATCAAGCTTTTACATACAGTACTGTGGTGTTAATAATAGTATTAAATCATGTACTATACTTTAATATATACAGTATATATATACTATAATAATAGTATTATAGTATGGAAATACTCACTTTTGAGAATATATGTATGTGACCCTGAACAACAAAACCAGTCTCAAGGGTCAATTTTTGAAATTGTGATTTTACATCATAATAAAAAAGCTTTCTATTGATGTATGGTTTGTTAGGATAGGGTAATATTTCAAAATCTGGATTCTGAGGGTGCAAAAAATCAAAATGTGCTGTAGCAGGCTGTTGCTAAGTAGAAACAGGTTTGTTTTAACACTCTCTATTGGTTTACCACTGTAAAGACGTTGTGGAGAGTAGATGAACCTGAAAGCGGAAATTCTAAGCTTTACATAGATACCAAACTTGAGTGGACTCCACTCACAAGGTTTTGATATATTTACGGTAGAAAATGTTCAAAATATCTTCATGGAACATGATCTTTACTTAAAATCCTGACGATTTTTGGGGATAAAAGAAAAACGATCATTTTGACCCATACAATGTATTTTGGCTATCACTAAAAATGCTCCTGTGCTACTTAAGACTGGTTTTGTGGTCCATTTTTGCAAGTGGTCTCATACTCGTGAATTGCATTATGTTTATTATAAAATGATGATCCTAATAATCTTCCTCAAATATT